>NC_091201.1:9732555-9822555 GCF_040958095.1 Procambarus clarkii
TAAATAGAAAACTATCACCTGAGGACCACATAAAGAACATTGTGTGAGGAGCCTATGCCACGCATTCCAACTTCAGAATTGCTTTTAAATACATGGATGGCGAAATACTAAAGAAATTGTTCACTCTTGTTAGCCCAAAGCTAGAATATGCAGCAGTTGTGGGGTGCCCATATCTTAAGAAGCTCATCAACAAATTGGAAAAGGTGCAAAGACATGCTACTAAGTGGATCCCAGAAATGAAGGGGCAGAAATTAGAGGCCTTAGAGGTCATAGATTTAAACTAACTAAAGAAAGATGAAGAAATATAAGAAAAAACATTTTCACAGAGTTGTAGACGGTTGGAACAAGTTAAGTGAGAAGATGGTAGAGGCCAAAACCATCAGTAGTTTCAAAGTGTTATATGACAATGCTAAGTAGACAGGACACCAAGAGCATAGCTCTCATCCTGTAACTACACCTATATAATTACAGAGTACAGGTCTGTATACAGACGCCTGGTACTATATAGAGGCCTGGTACTATATAGAGGCCTGGTACTATATAGAGGCCTGGTACTATATAGAGGCCTGGTACTATATAGAGGCCTGGTACACTATAGAGTAAGAAGTAAGAGCTTATATTACTTATTAGCTTATAAGAGTAAAGAGCAAAACGTAGAGCTTAAAAAAGCAAAAGTAACACCAGTTCATAAAGGAGGCAATCCGGCAGACATAAACAATTATAGACCAATATCAAACCTACCCATACTATCAAAACACAGTCTCCAACACTTGACCACGACATCACATTTAAACCACCACCAAGCCCACAAATACGTTAACATCAACCAGCATTACACCGTCTAACATACTCTGTCAGATGTAATAACTAAATTTGTGAATTCAAGAACTAATCTATTGTATAACACAGTCAAGAACTAATCTATTGTATAACACAGTGTTAGTATGAGAAAAACATTACTTATATTTGAAGCCGTGTTTTAAAATGGCGGGGATCTAGTTGTACTGACGCTCCACACTGTGTGTTCGTTTGCATATGATGAACGTGTGACAATTTACTACAACAATTATTTAATTATTCTTATTCTTCATTTTACTATTTTTAGGGTACATAAAGTTTCCAACTTATTTATACACAATAATATTAGTACTATATAGGGCATTGTCATACCCTTATATATTATGGAAAATACGATGTCATGAACGAAGTCAAAGTCAAGTCGAAGTCAAAGTCATTGGTAGAACGTATTAGTTATTTTTTTCTCACAAACGATAGGGGATAACAAAACCACATAGTATATAAGTATACAGTAAAGTCAATTTTATTCAGGAAAGTACATACATAGTTGATTTACAAACATAATGTTGGATTTATAGATAGAGCTAGTGCATACAATACCTAAAGCCACTATAGTAATCATAGCATTTCAGCCAACCGGGCAGTATATATGTACCCTTACTCAAATCTCTGAATATGTTAGATATTAAGTCCCTGCACATCCTCTCATGTGTACTTTATATATATAAAACGCTGAACTGTAATGTCAATCCTGACTTTAAAAGCTTCCTAGAAGGTTGTAACAGATCCCATGAGCACCACACCTGAAACAAATACCTATTTGATATTCCAAGAGTACGATTTAGTCAAACTAGAAATGCTTTACAAATCAAGGGACCTCGAATGTGGAATGACCTTCCCAATTATGTTAAAGAGTGTACCTCTCCCAACCAGTTTAAGATAGAAACTAAGCACTACCTAATTAACTCAATGTAACCTACCTCACCCCCGAAATGTCAATCCATATCTTCTATTTTAAGCAATGCTGTTTTGTTGACCAAATTGTATTTTTACTCTTTTTCTGCCATATTTCCCCCTGCCCTTTTTTCCATTTTTTCTTATTTTTTCTCAACATAATTTATACTTTAATCTCAATTAGTATTAAGTTTTAGTCTTAGTGTTTTTCCTGCCTGAAACGCTTTGCGTAATAGTGGCTTTAGGCATTGTATGTATTAGCTCTATCTATTGTGATGGTGTTCCCTCCTTTATATTTCTCCCACGCCTGCAGTAAGAGTCATGTCCACTTTACCCGAGCGTTCTCTACGTTGCAGGCAGCAGTTTGGTATATGTGGGAGAATGTAGTGTTCTCGAAGTGGCGAGAAATTTGTAAAAGAAGAGTATTTTGGCCTGTGGTTTAGGCCCTTTAGGAAGCCAATATGGAGCTGGCTCTTCTGTTTTGCCGCCAAAACTGTGTGACGTCAGTGACATCAGATTGGTCACCGACAGCGACGTGGCACAGGGAGCCATTGAAAACCTCCCATGGCGAATATGACGTCACGAAGGAAGGGGTGTCCGGTCATCGCGCCGCGGTGGCGGCATGGCTAAGACAGCACGTCAAGGAGGTCGGACATGCGCTGGGGGGTCCTGTCAGTTGGACAGTTTACCCCGACTCCGGAGGATTTACGCATTACCCGTGGCCTGCCAACACCTGTGGGGTCTTCCTTCGTTCATGTGTTGGACCGAAGAAGGAATTGACAGAATATTGAGCAACAAGTGCTCCAGGAACAGGTGTTGTGCAAGAGTGGAGTCTAGGCAGCGACGTATGCGACGGCTGATAGCTTCACAGTGATGACGTAGTGGCTGGGCCAGTCCTCCGTGAGGGAATCAGTCTGACACGACACGTCAAGGTGGACGTGCGAAGATTGGTCCTGTCAGTTTGACAGTTGTTTCCCGCTCCCGTGGATTTTACACGTCACCCAAAGTCTGCAAGTACTCTGTGAGGTCTTCCTTCGTTCATGTGTTGGACCAGAGAGGGAATCGACGGGATATTGAGCAACAAGTGCTCCAGGACAGGTACTGTGCAAGAAGAAGTGAAGTCTGTGCAGGGACATATGCGACGTCTGAGGCAGTTCACCAGTTTGTGATTTGTGTAGTGGCTGGACCGAGCCACCGGGAAGCAGTGGAAGAAGAAAACTATTCGGGAATCCGAACGACTGCCGCCGAGACGTAGGCAGACAGCCGTAGCTGGGAGGAGAAGTTGACGGCCGGGAGACCGACTCCAACCCTACAAGAAGTTGAAGAGGAGCACGGACCTGCAGTGAAAAGGCACAGAGACGACGCGCTTATGGTGGGACGTTGATTGAGTTCCTGGAGGACACGACAGTGTGTGTGTGGGGGCGTTCCCTACATGAGGCAGGAGCCTGGACCAGGAGCTACAACTCAACTCTCACCGAAGGATAGGTGGAAGTAGGTGATTCTAGTTTCCCTCCCAATTCCCCTTTAGTCAGCTACATTATTTAGCCAGAGTATTTTGTATGTCGTGAGCAAGGCTCACCTATGTCACAGTAAGGCACCAGTGTGCAGAGTGGGACTACATAGAGTATCCACGATATTTATGATTATTATTGGTGTGTGCAGGCACCCGGAGTAATTGATGAATATACTGTGTTGATAATGTCTTTCATGAGACTTTAATATGATCAGTTATTTAGTGAGAGAATATATATAAATATGCCAGTATTTGGAGTTAGGCTATGTGCCCAGTAACTATGTTATTACCATTATTGATGTCTATGATTCATCCATATATATATATATGTCTATGCTTGTGTATTGAATAATCATTCATGTGTGCAGTGACTAATTGTGTTATCGCCCACGAAAGGATTTACTGAGAACTCCAGTGATATATACTTGCACACGTTATCATTAAATGAAGGGCAGTGTGATATACCATGATAGTGAGTTATTGTGTCCATTTATATAGAAAAGTTTGATTGAGCTCAAGATCAGTGCAGCGAAGTATTTATGTGCTGTTGTCGCAAATATTGTGTGTTCGAACTTCTAGTGATCTTAGAGAACTTAAAGAAACAGGTGCGTCACGCCACAAGCAAACAAATAAAATAACATTCGCGCGGTGGTAGTCGCCCAGCTGATTTTGACATTGACGTGAAAGGGAGCGTTGCCGGCTTGGCGAGTTCATGATTATATGTGGGAACAAGAGACTTCCGCCTGAAACAGCTGTTTGCTTATTGATATAATCTTGTGATGTCTTTGAATGAGTTTTAAGTAAAATACAAAGTACATTGGTGTTTATATCATCCCCTCCATATTTCTTGTGGCTATATAATACCTGAAAGCAGATAGTGATAGAAGTAAATACCTGCCTGATATCGGACATATTGAGTGTGCTCTTGCCACTGTTACCACAATTCAACAAAACCACTGACGTGTTTCTGGACACCGGAAACACCAGTTGGCGACCTTGTGGTTAGTAGTAGAGCACTGTGCCGGGGCAGGCACACAAGCTGTAGAGAGTACGAGCTGTGTTCGAACTCATTCTCGATCAGAGGCCGGTTGGGATTGACTGGGATACTACATACTGTTTATCATACAATTATTACACATCCAAACAATGTGATGTGGTAAACTACTCTACTACTAAACTACATATTCTACAATCTGATTCTGCCTATTACTTAATTTAGAAACTGTATGACCAGACCACACACTAGAAGGTGAAGGGATGACGAAGTTTCGGTAAGTCCTGGACCATTCTCAAGTCGATTGTCGACTTGAGAATGGTCCAGGACGGACCGAAACGTCGTCATCCCTTCACCTTTTAGTGTGTGCTCTGGTCAACATACTTTAGCCAGGTTATTGTGACTCATCGCCACCATAGAAACTGTAATTGTGGTTGATCTTGAACCCATTGATAATGTGACGACTGATACTGAATTTTGTAACTGTATCATTAAGATTGTAATCAGCTTAGCTAAATGTATTGTGGGGTTCAATCCATAAGCCCATATATGTGCTTCTGTAACCATTTAGGTTACAGGGCAAAAACATAAGAACAAAGGTAACTGCAGAAGGCCTATTGGCCCATACCAGGCAGCTCCTATCTATAACCACCCAGTCCCACTAATATACATGTCTAACCCGCGCTTGAAACAATCGAGGCAGCCCACCTCCAATACTATGAAGTTCGAAAAATAATTCCTCCACCACTATGAAGTTGAAAAAAAAGAAACTCTGAAGTTCGTATAGCAGGTTAAGCAAAGGCAAATCCTAAAGTTTTTTTTTCAGTTATATCGAACAAAGGTTAGGGAAAGGATAGGTCCATTAAATACCGAGACAGATCATATATTGGATTTTCGATTTTTGATATTTCGATATTTTTTGATATTCGATTTTTGTATCATCGGCAAATTTGCAAATGCGGCTACTCAAACCTTAATCTAAAATATTTATATTTATTATAAACAACAGAGGTCCCAGTCCAGAGGCTTGAGGCACTCTGCTTACAACATTTTTCCACTCTTATAACCACCCAAGCCCACTTATATACATGTCGAACCCACGTTTGAAACAATCAATGGACTCCACCACGTTTGGCGGTAATTGGTTCCACAAATCAACAACCCTGTTACCGAACCAGTATTTTCCCAGGTCTTTCCTAAATCTAAACTTATTCAATTTATACCCATTATTTCGTGTTCTGTCTGGTGCTGATACTTTTAATATCCCATTTGTTATGTCCATTCATCAACTTGTAAACCTTTATCATGTCACACCTAACTCTTTGCCTTTTCAGTGAATGTAATTTAAGCTTTGTTAATCTCTCCTTATATGAAAGGGTTCTAATTTGGGGAATTAACTTTGTCATTCTATGCTGGATACGTTCAAGTGAATTTATATCAATTTTATAGTACCGCGACCAAAACTGAACTGCATAATCAAAATGGGGCCTAACCAGAGCAACAAATTGATTGATTGATAAGAATTAAGCCACCCAAGAGACGGCACGGGAATGAATAGCTTTAAAGAGCAAGATATAGCTGAAGAACAAAATCAGGTGTCTTGTTATTAACCCTTCGATTAATAAATCCTAGTGTCCTATATGCCTTATTACGAACATTCATGCATTGATCTTTTGGTTTTAAATTCATACTAATCATAACTCCAAGTTCCCTTTCGAAATACCCGACTTCGCAATCGCAACACCATCTATCTCGTATCTTGTAACTCTATCATATCATTACCTAACATCAAAACTTTACATTTATCAGCCTTTAACTGCATCTGTCAACCTTTTGCCCATTTCAAAACTCTATTTAGATCAACTTGAAGAGATAGTGAGTCTTCTTCTGTGTTATTTCCCTACCGATTTTTGTATCATCGGCAAATTTGCAAATGTTGTTACTCCTACCTGAATCTAAATCATTTATATATACAGTATTAAAAACAACAGAGGTCCCAGGACAGAGCCTTGAGGTACTCAACCTACAACATTTTCCAATTCTGACTTAACCCCATTTATGCTAACTCTGTTTCCTTTGGCATAGCCGCATGCCCTAATCCAATTTAATAAATCTACGGTACAAATTGTATAGCTTAGGTTCATATATTAGGGGACTGGGTTGCACTAGATTGCACTGCACTAGAAATTAGGTACCGGGATATCGATATATATGTCAGGTGGTTGTAGGTAATGAATCCCCCAATGGTGAACTTTCCAATTATAAACTATGTAAACAAGAGCTGGGACATATTCCCCAACACTATACCTGTAATTGCCCTGTTATAGGTGACTTCAGACCACGTGGTATGAGGTAGCTTCGAGCTCTGTAATCACTTCATATACTCAGGAAAATTGGAAGATATTCTTGCGCTGTACCAGAGTGTGCTAGTGGAGGTTAATAGCTAGATCAGCCTTAATGCACTTAATGTTCTCTCCTGATTTTTAGTCAAACTTGATTTGTTTTTGTGTTATAATTGATGTGAGCACTTAATTGGCGGTCAGTGGTCGTGTTTCTTAAAAAGCAATATATACTCTCGTGATTTAGTTTAGTATGGGGTTTAAAGAAAAAAAGAGCATACCAATGTTATATCACAGAAAACGAATTTATCATAAACTCGTGTATTTGTCTTATCATATGGAAATGCATTCATATAATAAATAACAATATGAATAGCCAAATTTCTGTAAATCCCTGTGGTGTTTGTGTGTTACTGAGGAAGTCTTGGTTTTAGGGTTGATATAAAGCCATCGCTTGGTTACTGACTTTAATAGTTAAACTGATACATGACTAGTAGCTACCAAGCTTGGCGGGCGTCCTGTACGCTATTGTTTTTCTTCTCTGGCGTCCGCTCCGCCGCACATAGTAAACGGATGGTACCATTTTCTGTGAACATGACATCCCTCCTTTTCTTTAAAAAAGAATGAATACAGGATGTCTACCATGCTTGTAGCACAAAGTAAAGTTATTGACACAAAGTAAGTTATTAACATATCAAGAGATATTGCATACATTAAACATTAATTAAGCACACAAAGAATTTAAACAACTTAATCGTTACCACAAAGGATTTCAATGTTAAAAATACATATGCAATGTTAAACTAACATGAAAGAAACTGTAATACAAAGTTACAAAATATTGAATGAGATATCTGCATTATTCAAAAGATATTAAATTTAGTTCAGCATGACAAGTAAATACTTTCCATTACATAGGAACACAATTAATCATCAAATCGTGTAGGGCGTTTAACATGACGTTTAGGACGAGAGTCTCCAAATACAATAACATCTCTTGATGAATTGTTTATTGAGTAATAACTCATTTTTTTCTTTTTCTTTTGCACGACTTTGCACTTCATCATTTTCTACACTAGTTGGAATCACTTTGAAATAGGCCATATTACGTGTTATACTATGATCTCTATTACTCGCTGTTACCATAGTTCCTTTTACACTAATCACTTTATATGGTTTTGTATCATACGGCATATCTAGCTTTCCCTCTTTTTTCTTTTTAACGAGAATAGTATCTCCAACCTTTATGAATTGTTCCTTTGCACGTTGATCATGAGCAATTTTCATTTTGCCCTTGGCTAGTGCATCCTTCTGAGCGAGACGTTTATCTGTTATCACGGCTGGCATGAGAGGTAGTGCGATTCTCATAGGACGTCCAAATAAAAGGTCGCCAGGCGACTTACCCAGTGCTCCATGTGGTGTTGCACGGTAGTTCCTGAGAAAAGCATACATAGCTTGTTTCCAGGATCGTCCTTCGGCATGAGCACAGCGTACCGCTTTCATGAGAGGTTGCATGAATCTCTCAACTTCTTCATTTGCTTGAGGATGTAGTGGCATCACACGGCGGTGTTTGAATCCAATATGCTCAGCAAAGTTGACAAAGTCTTGTCCATTGAATGGCGGTCCATTGTCCGTCTTGACAACTTCAGGAATGCCAAAGTTTGAAAAGATCTTGTCGAGTTTCGGGATGACGGCCTTTGCAGATGTGGAAGTGATGATTTTTACTTCTGGATAACGTGAGTGATCATCAATGACTACCATCAAGTACTCTCCAGTTGGTAGCGGTCCGCAGAATTCCATCGATACTTCCGTCCATGGTGCAGCAGGTAGTGGTGAAGGTTGTAGAGGTGTTGGTCTTGAAGTATCCACTGCAGCTTGGCAAGAGACACAGGCATCATGCATATCCTTTGCTTGACGATCAATGCCAGGAAACCACACCTTTTCTCGTAGCAGCTGTTTGGTCCTAACAAGACCTTGGTGTCCTTGATGTGCAAGCTCCAGAGCACGTTGCTGGAGAACAGCTGGAATAACGATACGAGTACCTCGCAGCACGGTGTCGCGTTGTTGCGTAACACTTAATTCTGTCTGGATGCGTTCAAGTGCTTTGAATGCATCTTGGTCAACTCCTGAGGGTGGGATGCGTGGAAACTTTTTCTTAGTCAATGCATCCACTGTTGCTTGCAGAGTTGGGTCCTCTAGGGTTGCAGTACGTATTTCATCAAGAGTGAGAGCCTTAGGGACTGCATCACAGGTTACAGAGTGTACATATTCCTCGGCAACTTGCTGATGCTTGGTGATGGTGAAACTGTTGGCAGGATGTCGACTGATGTAATCAGCGGGATTGCCTGCACCCGGCTTGTATTTCACCGTAAAGTTGTATGGTTGCAGACGAAGAGCCCATCTCTCAATGCGAGCTGGTAGTTTGGACTTTGGATTATTGAAGATGGTCTCCAACGGTTTGTGGTCAGTGACTATCGTGGTGAAGGGCGCACCAAGCAGATACACATTGAAGTGTTCACAGCCCCATACAAGAGCAAGAGCTTCCTTCTCTGTCTGACTGTATCGTTGCTCAACATCTGTGAGAGAACGGCTGGCGTAGGCAATTACTACTCTGGAATCTGGTTGACCAGGTTTGTGTTGGGCTAAAACAGCACCTAAACCAACAGGACTAGCATCCACTGTTAACTCAGTGTCCATTGATGGATCAAAATACGCAGCAGTCGCATTCTCTACTAGTGCATCTTTCACAGCATCAAATGCATTTTGCTCGATATCGCTCCAGTACCTTGATGCATTTTTCTTCAGGATCTCACGTAGAGGCTTCGTAATGGTAGCAAAATCTGGAATGAAGCGAGAACAGTAGTTTGCCATTCCCAGAAAACTATGTACTTCAGTGGACGTTGAAGGAGGTGCAGCATTCTTGATATCTGCAACTTTCTTAGGATCTGGAGACAGACCTTTGTCACTAAGTACATGTCCAAAGAATTCAATTTTACGTTGATTGAACTCACACTTTGCTCGGCTTAACGTCAGATTCTTTTCTCGTAAGCTTTGCAGTGTTGCACGAAGAGCTTTGTCGTGTTCAGCTTGGGTACGGCCATAGACAATGATGTCATCAGACATGTTGTCAGCATTAGGTATATCTTGCAATACTTGGCTGATGATGTGCTGGAATACCTCGGCAGCACTGTTAATGCCAAAACTTAGGCGCTTGTACCTATACAGACCTCGATGCGTCGTAAACGTTGTGATGAAGCGACTCTCCTCAAGTTCAAGCTGATGATAGCCCTTGTTTAAATCTAAATTACTAAATACAGTTGCACCATTCAAGCGATAAATCATATAATCTACAGTGGGTGTAGGATGGCGTTCACGCATTATTGCCTTGTTGGGAACCCGCATGTCCACACAAATGCGTATCTCATCTGGATTCTTCGGCTTTGGTGGAGTGACAATTGGGCTTACCCATGGTGTTGGGCCTGTTACTGGTTCAATGATATCTAGTTCCATCAGCCTATCCAGTTCGGCATCGACTTTCTTGCGAGTATGGAATGGTTGTCGGCGATGTGGTTGGGCAACTGGAATTACATCTGGATTGATATGCAGATGTACTTTGCTATCAGTATAACAACCTATGGATTCAAATCGATCAGAAAATTCAGCAACAATAGCATCAACATTGTTTGCAGATTCCACTGCTATAGCATTAGAACGCTGAAGTAGCCCCAATTTGGTTGAAGTCTTGTAACTGAGTAAAGACTCCTTTGCATTCCTAACAACATGGAATGTCGTAATGAGCATTGCATTCTTTGACTTAATCTCTGCAGTGAAAGTTCCAATCACTGGCAAGGCTACCTTTGAAGCATAGGCAGTGGCTTTGCCATTATAGTTCTCAAGCTTTGGGAACTGTTTTTTAAATTTCTCATAGTGACACTCAGCAATGGTGTCAATGTTTGATCCAGTGTCAATGAGAACTTTGAGACAAATACCAGCAATGTATACACATGTCTCTGGGTTGTTTGGAAGATCATTCCATTCTGTGATTGCTTGTACTCCATAAGTATAATCACATTCACTGTCATCTGAGACTGGTTGTAATGAAATGTTGTCCTGTACATTATTAACATTCTGGATATGAGGTGCAATATTGTGTTTACCACCTCGACACCTATGACCTGATCCTCGTACAGTGCTTTTATTCACTGACTGTGGTTTCTTTAGTGCAGAACGACACATAGCACCAAAATGACCCAGTTTTCCACACTCATAGCACTTCTTACCTTGAGCAGGACAAACATTTTCTTGGTGTGGGTAGTCTCCTCCACAATTGTAACATTTATTGTTGACACCATCTGATGTGGGGCGTTGTGACTGCTTGAGTCTTGTTCCATGACCCCAGTTGTGATGTGGCTCTCGGCTCAATTTACTGTTAGGTTTGCCATGATATCTTCTTTGATTACAGTGTCCTCCCTAAACCTTACGTACCTCATCACTGTTAGTAACAGTGGCAGAACCGTTGTTGGCACTGCACTCCATAACACGAGCATCACGTGCAGCATCTTCCATTCGACGAGCCATATCCAGTATCTTGGTAAGAAAACTGTCATCATCAACAAGTTCTAGAGCTCTTCGTCGAAGACGTGTAGATGTGCATGTTTCAATTATTTGCTGTTTGATTTCTTTGTCAATATCAGCAAACTCACAATGGACTGCTAAACCCTGCAGACTTGTGTGGTATTGATCAACGGTTTCATTATAGAGTTGTCTGGCTCTCCTGAAATGCATAATTTCCATTTCAGTATTTTGCCTTGGTTTGAAATGCTCTGTTAGTTTGGCTTTGGCAATGTCATAATCTTTGGCACCACCAGTGTCTTTCAGTGTATCAAAGATGTCACAAACTCTATCACCTGCATAATGAAGTAGGAAGGCACGCTTTCTTTCAGCACTTTTGATGTCAGAAACTATCAACAAATTTTCAAACATTTTAAGCCATTTGACCCACCTCTGTGACAGGTTTGTCTTGTCACAGTCAGGATCAAATGCAGGAAACTGAGGTATATTTGCCATTTTTACTTTTTTACTGAATAAAAGTAAACTTATCACTTAAAATGTTCCTCAGAATACTAAACACTTACTGCACTGTATATGTTAGTCAAGAATTCACTGTAATTACTTTAATTTTGCAAAGCACACAAGCATTTTAATGCAAAAGTTCACAGCAGAGCACAATACAGCAGCAACTGACTTCTTACCTAACCCTTGTGTACATGTGTTGTTCCTACTCACAGCAGCACAGCAGTTGGCACAGCAGTAGTTAGCAGTTGGTACAGCAGTTGGCACAGCAGTTGTCAGCAGTTGGTACAGCAGTCAGTTCACAGCGTGAAAAATTTTGTAGCACGAAGCGTCGTTTCGTAACCACAACATCAGGTTTTGTACACATCAAAGCATCGTTTCGTACACAGCATCGGCTCGCAGATTACTCAGTACACAGCATGAGTCAGCACATAGCTTGGGGTAGCACATAGCATTGGTTAGCACATACCATTGGTTAGCACATAGCATCGTTTAGCACACAGCATTGGTTAGCACACAGCATCGGTTAGCATACAGCATCGAGTATGGTGCTCACAGCTTCTCTTCCTCCTCCAGGCAGCATGCTTCTCCCTTGTGTTTGAAACTGAACAAATACCTGCGTTCACAGTTCATCCTCGTCGCCAATGTGGTGTTTGTGTGCTACTGAGGAAGTCTTGGTTGTAGGGTTGATATAAAGCTATCGCTTGGTTACTGACTTTAATAGTTAAACTGATACATGACTAGTAGCTAGCAAGCTTGGCGGGCGTCCTGTACGCTCTTGTTTTTCCTCTCTGGCGTCCGCTCCACCGCACATAGAAAACGGATGGTACCATTTTCTGTGAACATGACAATCCCCTACCATGTTGGAATCTGTGGAAATGAATGAGCAAATGTGCTGGCTGAAGGCGCTGAAGGAAACCACATTGGTTTCATTTTGGATACAAATATCCATGGAGATTCAGAATGGAAACAATTATAGTTGAACCTGCAGAGAGGAGTTTAAGAATCTGTGGTGAGAGTGATGGACACAGCCTTCACAATTATACTTCAGAGAATGTAAACATCTAAGAGTCATTAGAAATATGTGTAGAATAATGAACCCTACAATGTTTGAGTTAGGGAAAACACCATTTGTCATATAGATACTAGCTGTTCCTAAAGATTCACCAATTTTGCACCAGCAAGATAACATATAAGATTTTAAGGGTTGACGAATGTTAATCTTCTTGTTTGATAAACTGTGCATTTGAGACATAGTTGATAAGAACACGCCAATATAAGACAACAAAACGTTTTCAGATTCTTTCACACCACTTTCCAGCAACTTTTATAATTTATATAAATTATTTTATTGTATAATACATAATTTATACATTTAAACATGATATTAGTGTTTAGTGGAATGCATAAGGAGTCAAATTGTGTTAAAAATAGCGATTTTTAGAAAATTTGGAGAACTACTTTTTTCTGATCATAGAATAACTAATTGTATTTTGAAGATTTCATTCAGCCATTAAATATCATTCACAATTTACTAATGAATTTTACAAAAAACACCATAAATTTTATATTTAAACACGTAAAAACTATTTGTAATACATTAGGAACAAAATAGTTGTAGAAAAAACAATTTATTATAAAACCTTTGTGTTTTGATTTTTTTATTAAAAGTCTCTCAAAGGCTCTCCTGCACCATTCTCAATGCAAATCATTTCCACACCTATGGGAAGATATAGACGAACGTTTTCTAGATGATTTGTGTTTGCTGGGAACAGCCATCACCTCCACCTGGGCCACTACCAGCACCCATCACCTCCACCTGGGCCACTACCAACAACCATCACCTCCACCTGGGCCACTACCAGCACCCATCACTTCCACTTGGGTCACTACCAGCACCCATCACCTCCTGGGCCACTCCCAACAACCATCACCTCCACCTGGGCCACTACCAGAACCCATCACCTCCACCTGGGCCACTACCAACAACCATCACCTCCACCTGTGCCACTACCAGCACCCATCACTTCCACTTGGGTCACTACCAGCACCCATCACCTTCACCTGGGCCACTACCAGCATCCATCACCTCCCCCTGGGCCACTACCAGCACCCATCACCTTCACCTGGGCCACTACCAGCACCCATCACTTCCACTTGGGTCACTACCAGCACCCATCACCTCCACTTGGGCCACTACCAGCACCCATCACCTTCACTTGGGCCACTACCAGCATCCATCACCTCCCCCTGGGCCACTACCAGCACCCATCACCTACACTTGGGCCACTACCAGCATCCATCACCTCCCCCAGGGCCACTACTAGCACCCATCACCTCCACTTGGGACACTGCCTGCACACATCACTTCCAATTGGGCCACTACCAGTTATGAAATGAACAGTTTTATATAATACATCATCGGAAGTCATTATTATATTTCCCAGCAACTTAACAATTGTTATGTGTAATTGTCTGGTAACAATCATGACAATCCTCTCTAATTAGTAATTCAGTTGAAAAGCTCAGTTTGTTAATCTTTGTATAATTGTAAAAAGTATCTGGAAATAGAGAATAATAATCGCCATACAATTTTAAGTTTTTAATAGTGTCCCAACACAGCAATATTTCATTTTTTAGCGGCAAAGACGTGCTAGATATGTTTCTGCAGTCGCCTGGTATAAATAGGAATCTGGTTAATCTGGAATCTCAATCGGGTTAAATAGGAAAGAAAGAAAAGAGAAAGTGCACGTTTCTAATATGTCTAATTTCACAATGCTTGTGGGTATACATTATTTTTTGTTGTTCTATTGTCTGTGGAGATACAGAGATTGTCTGGTTTGCCAAGACTCTAGAACACGCAACATATAATTATCGAAGAGAGAAGCAATCCTTGTACAGTTATAAACTGCACAAATCTAAAGATTGGCCCTGAGTTTTGTTGATGGCGATTTCAAACTCCAATCGAATTGGAAATTACAATCTCTTAAATTGAAATGGCATACCTGTTGGAATCATAGTAATGCGAGGAATGAGGACATCTTCATCTTTGAACGGTTCTGTCAGGATTGTTGCTTATGCTACGTTTCTGATTATTTTTTTACTGCAAGGCGCGTGGCCTTGCAAAGTTTTGGCTGGTTGATATTTTGCAACATAATAATTGGCAAGCCAATTTCCAATTGCAGTGCATGTGGTGGAATCCGTGGCAGATCGAGTGAATTAAACAATTCTGTTGGATAATTACCCGCTTCATCTGCTTACTCAAGAGTGTCGACGGACTTGTATGTGACTGCCTCGCTTTGGATGTTAGACTGAATAATATTGTTAAGTTCGTAGACGTCTTTGTTCTTTGCCGCAAGAGCAACTCGTTCACTCAGCCAATCGTGAGTCTTATAATTTGTTTGAATATTAGGAAACACTTTTTCAACCAATTCTTCTTTTGACATCACTAAATTGTAGAAGTTATGAGGCAATAAAATTCGTCCTGAGGTCAGATCAACCGGCACGTTTCTGTTCAAAATTTCCAGCAATTGATATGAGAACATCTCAGCTGATGGATCGTTTAGCAGCTGGACATGCATATTTATAGTTAATTTTAACGTCTTTACGTAGTGCCACAAAGTAGAGTATTTCAGGCAAGCATTTATTTCGTCAGCTGGTGTCAATCGAGGAATTACAGGTAATGTTTGCCTGAAATCTCCTGCAAGCAATATTAATGCATTCCCAAAGGGTTTCATCTTTCCACGCAAAACTTGCTATGATCGATCAAGAGCCTCTAGCGATTTTTTTGTGGGCCATTATGCATTCATCCCAAACAATAAGTTTGCATTTCTGCAATACTTTTTCCATGATGTATGCTTTGGAAATGTTGCACGTGGGAGTTTCAATGAATTGCATGTTCAATGGCAATTTCAAAGCCGAAGTAGCAGTTCTTCCACCTGGTAGCAATGTCCCAACTATTCCAGATGATGCAAGAGTTAAGGTTGTGCCATTTTGGGATCGACATGCTGCCAGAATCAATCTAATTAGGAAGGTTTAACCAGTTCCTTCTGGCGCATCTAAGAAATTTCTCCAAGCCCGTTATTGACAGTTTAAATTATTTCATTGTAAATGCCTTTTCGCTCCAGCGTTAGCTTAGGAATATTTGATTGCATATATGACAACAGATCACTCGTGTTATTATTTTGTTCACGACGCAATTCTACATCGAACGAAGCAGCAGCAGATCAATTCAGTGGTGGCATGTCCAATTGATTGAGAACTTTGTTCGCGATTTCTAAGCACAAATCTTTAATTATTATCAACGTTTCATTGTAGATATTTGCTGTGAAATCCATGTTCATATTTGAATTTTCCTTGCGTATTTGACGGATAATATCTTCAGCCATGTGCGATTTATATTTCTCCCATAACTCTGTTGGATATGAAGGAGAGCCGGTGGTCAATATGACTGCAAACAATGCACGAATTTGATTTGGATGTGACGTGTTGGACGCGACATTAATGCATACATCCCAGTGTCGGTCGTTCTCCAATAAATTCAGAGCTTGATGTGCACTACGGGAAGTGGCATATGTTACGCCGTTGACAAATCTCAATGGCTGGAAAGACGTTGGACCGGGCACATTTACCAACAGCATGCGAAGAAAGAAGCATTTATCATGATTAGGATGCATTGTGTACAGTCTGCCTATTGTAGTTTATGTGAATACGTCAGGTTGTCCGCCGACTCGCTCTCCTCGTTTGCGCCATTCAAATGATTTTCCACTGGTATTCCATGTGTAATACATAGGCACTTCCGAATACAGCATTGTTTTTGCAAACCCGTCATTTTGACATAACGTGAAGAAAGCAGTTAACACTGTAGCCAGTGGATCCATAGCTATTTGTTGCACATTTGTAACTGTAAAATAAACGTGTTGTCCACTTTCTTGTTTTTAAAACAAAAACAAAAAATAGTAACGAAATATTTAAATACAAACGCAGATCAATCAACACAGGTCAATTTCAACACCAATTGCAATGAAAAATAAAAAGTTAAAAAATGAAATGAAAAACAAGGAAAAAAAATTAACAAAGAAATTATACCCACGAAATATACGGTATGGTAAACAACACAACTCAATTCCAATGCCATCTCACACAAAATAATTATATAAAAATGAAAATAAATCAAAATCTAAGAAAATTCAATTGATCAATGTAATCAGAAACCCTGAAATGTAATCGTAACATATTTTGTATAGCGTGTGTTGCAACAGATGGCGCGGTTTTAAAAAAAATATGTTTATACCTGTCACAGGTGTGGCATATAAATAGTAGGTATATAAAAACACACACATATTTGAATGGAATGTTGTGTAAATATTTCAGAGCTATCGGTGAAGAAATTTCAGAGATTACTACATATGTTGATCTTACGTTTTACAGATGACGCTGTTAAAAAAAAAAAACATTTTTTCCTGTCACAGGTGAGGCATGTATATAGTAGGTATATAAAAACACTCGCCAATTCAAATGCAATGTTGCGTCAAAATTTCAAAGCAATCGGTAAAGAGGTTTCGAAGATTTCCCTCACATGAAAAACACCGCTTTTTAAAATAAGCATGTTTTTTCCCCGTTACAGACGTGTCATCTATATAGTATGTATATAAAAGCCTGTTCGGATGTGAATGGAACAGTGTGTGGAAATTTCAAAGGAATCGGTGAAGAACTTTTGGAGATTAGCGATTTTGAACAAACGAACATTACCATTTTCATTTATATAGATAGCGTTTGTGTTGCTCTTACATGCAGAAGATGGCGCTGTTTGTCAAGAAAAGCATAGTTTCACCTGTCACAGGTGTGGCATCTATAATTATATATACAAAATGAACGATATGGTAAACAACACAGCTCAATTTCAACACAATGTCACAAAATAATTCAATAAAATAAATCGAAATCTATGTAAATAAAATTTATCAATGCAATCGGAAACATTGAAATGGAACTCGTGACATATTTAGTAAAGTGTGAATAATGCTATTATGTGCAACAGATGTCGCTGTTCTTCAAAAAGGCAAGTTTTTACCTGTCACAGGGGTGGCATCTATATAGTAGGTTTATAAAAAGACACGCTTATTCGAATTTAATGTTGTGTCAAAATTTCAAAGCAATCGGTGAAGAACTTTTGGAGATTACAGAGTGTGTTGCTCTTACGTCCAACAAATGGCACTGTTTTTCAAAAAAGGTATATATTTTCCTGTCACAGGTGAGGCATGTATATAGTAGTTCTATGAAAAGACGCGCCTATTCGAATTCAACGATGTGTCAAAATTTCACAGCAATCGGTAAAGAGGTTTTGAAGATTTCCCTCACATGAAAAACACAGTTTTTCAGAAAATGCATATATTTTTACCGTCACAAACGTGACATCTACATAATATGTATATAAAAACCTGACCGGGTGCGAATGGAACATTGTGTACAAATTTCAAAGCAATCGGTGAAGAACTTTCGGAGATTAGTGATTTTGAACAAACGAACATTTCCAGTTTTTATTTATACAGATATATATATATAACAGTGTCAGACCACGGAGGAAAATTGAAACAGGGATTTCCTTAAGTACTTTCGTATATTAACCCATCTTCAGAAGGAGTGGTTTTACAGGTCAAGTACTGGACATATATAGGCAGGAGAGAATGGTGGAGTGAGGTGAGGTACAATATCAAATTAATTAAATTTGGTGGACACAAATATGAGCCGCACAAGAACTGCAGAGGGCCTATTGGCCCATACGATGCAGCTCCTATTCATTCCCACCAACAGGCCCACACATGGATAATAATAGCATAAGATAGTAAATATTTACAATGAATTAGTAAGACAAATGTGTTTCAATGATCCTACTCAAATCGCCCTTTAGTTAATCTATTAAAAATGAATCTAAGTTATATAATCCACTGCTAATGTTCAAATTACTTTCTTTTGTTATCTGTATCAAAGCAGATTCAATTATGTTTCTGTTATAAGTGCTTTTACAATTCGCAATTGAAGAAGCGATCTCCCAGTCAATTTGGTGAGCATCCTCTGACAGATGAACAAACAAAGCATTAGACAATTGGCCATGTCTTTCAGAGTATTTATGTTGCAAAATTCTACATTTCAAATCTTTAGATGTTTGCCCAACATCTTCAAATCACCGCCATGCAACCTCTGAAGAGACAACTAACACAACACCTATACCCCCTATTAGACTATTTTACAGGAACTTCTTTTCCACAGCTCATGAAATGGAGGAAAGGGTCCTGAAAGATATTGTTAATAGAAACGTTATCCCTACAGACAAAAAACAGAGGATACAACTGACGATTTACTATAAAACCAGAAAAACGGCCAGCCTACTCATGAGAAACTCTCCAGACACAAAGCAGAACGCTTTAAAAGAGACCAACGTCGTCTATGCCTTCAAATGCCCTCTTGGGGACTGTAAGCTCCAAAAAAACCAGTATATAGGCAAGACAACAACATCTCTTTCTCGGCGTTTCACGATGCATAAGCAACAGGGCTCCATTAAGGAACATATAATCTCTTCCCACAACCAAACCATCGCCAGAGAAATCCTAGTAAACAACACAGAAATCATCGATAGATACAGCGATAGCAGGCGGCTTGACGTTCGCGAGGCACTACACATTAAGAAGTCAACACCAGCAATCAACAGCCAATTAATGCACAACTATATTCTACCCACCTCAAGACTTCGCTCCAATATAGAAGCATCAAGAAATATGGACCAATAGGCTTTCTACAATCACTTCTATTCAATACCCATTGTTTAGTGTTCTGTCTTGTGTTGATGAATTTAATACCCTATTAAATACCACCTCACCCCATACACCTCACTCAAATGTAGATATAAACAAATCAGAGATGTGTAAGTTCTATTCACTTGTGTATGTGTAAACTAAAGTCTTTGAAAATGTAATAAGTTTTACGAAACGCGCTCAAGTGTTGTGTCAGACTAGAAATAAAAATGAATTTTGGAGAATTGATTTTTGAATTACCACCAACCGTGAAAAGAAATGTACAAAAGATGGAGAAAATTCGTGTTAGAATTATTAATCTTACTTTTTCCGTCATATTTAATAATATATGTCTACAGGAAAGACTGCTACCAATATATATATATATATATATATATATATATATATATATATATATATATATATATATATATATATATATATATATACATATATATATATATATATATATATATATATATATATATATATATATATATATATATATATATATATATATATATATATATATATATATATATATTAGTATATTTTGGTAGCAGTCTTTCCTGTAGACATATATTATTAAATATGACCGAAAAAGTAAGATTAATAATTCTAACACGAATTTTCTCAATCTTTCGTACATTTCTTTTCACTGTTGGAGGTAAATAAAAAATCAATTCTCCAAAATTGATTTCTCCAAAAATAAAAATGAATTTTGGAGAATTGATTTTTGATTTACCTCCAACAGTGAAAAGAAATGTACGAAAGATTGAGAAAATTCGTGTTAGAGTTATTAATCTTACTTTTTCGGTCATATTTAATAATATATATATATATATATATATATATATATATATATATATATATATATATATATATATATATATATATATATATATATATATATATATATATATATATCCAATAATATTATATATATAATAATATATATATATTATATATATATATATAACAATAAGTTCCAAGCAGCACGGGCTATAGTGAGCCCGTAGTGGACTTGTGGAATATATATATATATATATATATATATATATATATATATATATATATATATATATATATATATATATATATATATATATATATATATATATATATATGTATATATTTATATGTTTTATTGAATATGACCGCATATTCTGTATTTATTATTTTCTGGTTTAGGGCTTCTATCCCTCTAACTATTTTTTTAGCATCAGGGCTTAATTGAAATAGGAGTTCTCCAAAACTCATTTTCGTACTTTTAAGGTGAAGAAAAGAAGTGATTTACTATAGAGTGTATTACACTTATTTGTATAATTTGCACGACGTTTCGAACCTCCATGGTTCATTCTCAAGTGAACAGATCTTACAATACTAGTTGATTTTATACCCGCATTAGGTCAGGTGATAATACAATGAAGGTGAAAACATGGGGGGATACATAAGGGATAAACATAGGGGCTGCAGAAGGCTTATTGGCCCATACGAGGCATCTCCTATCTAAACACAAAGATTAATCCAGTGTAATTGGCCTGTTATGTTGGACATTGTCTTCTGTGTTGGCATCGATATGTTCTTGTCTTGTCCTTACTCTCATGGTGGGTAGAGTAAATAGTTCCGTGATTTGGGTGTTCATGGTATGTCGCTCTATTCTTATGTGAATTGCCTCAAGAATTTGTAATCTTCTTGAATCTTGAGTTTTGTCTATTATGCAAGTATTCTTGTTCAACATTTCTCTTGTTAGAGTAATGTCATGGGCTTGTCTCATGTGATTCCTAGGGGCACCAGATTGAAGATGGCATGTCAAACGCCTCGTCAGCTTGGTCGACGTCATACCTATGTACTTACATTGAAGGTTACATTCTTCGTGGGGGCAAGTGTACATGTATACAACGCTTGACTGCTGTAGAGGGTTCTCCGTCGGCTTCGGGCTGTTTTTGATAAGGAGTTCGGAAGTCTTCTTGGTTTTGTAGAATATTATCAGGTTTATGTTTTGGTTAGGAGTAGTGCTTTTTACTCCTTTACGGATTATTTCTTTCATTATTCTTTCCTCTTTTATATGTTCACTGTGCATGGTTTATTTGTAATATAATTTTATTGGGGGTGTTGTGGTTTCTGTTCTAGGTTCTGAATTATACCAACGGTCCAAGTGTCTTCTTATAGCAGCGTTTATTTCCGCGTTGCTATATCCGTTGTTCACCAATACCTGAGTTACTCTTTCAAACTCTCTACTCACGTTGCTCCATTCAGAGCAGTGGGTAAGCGCTCGACGAATATAAGCATTGAGAACACTGGCTTTGTATCTTTGGGGGCACTCACTTCTACCGTTCAGGCATAATCCTATGTTGGTGGGCTTGGTATATACGTTGGTGCTTAAAGAGGTTCCTGTTTTTGTTATTAGTACATCCAAGAATGGCAGACTGTTATTTTCACTATTTTCATGTGTAAATCGGAGTACTGACTCTCTCTCTAGGTGTCTTTTTAGGTCAATTAGTTCATCTGAGTCTTTTACTATTACGAATATGTCATCTACATAACGGCAGTATACAGTTGGTTTTTGTCTGCTACTGAAGACCCTATCTTCGATGGTTCCCATATAAAAATTAGCAAATAAAACTCCTAAGGGGGAGCCCATTGCTACTCCGTCTATTTGTAAATACATGTCTCCTTGTGGACTGATGAAAGGGGCTTCCTTTGTACATACTTCGAGAAGACT
Organism: Procambarus clarkii; assembly: GCF_040958095.1. Lineage (NCBI taxonomy): Eukaryota > Metazoa > Arthropoda > Malacostraca > Decapoda > Cambaridae > Procambarus > Procambarus clarkii. Next base: position 9,754,742 of record NC_091201.1, read on the forward strand.
CTTCAAGTGTGGCTCAGGTATGTCTAATTTGGGGGTGCTCTCGTCTCTGTATACTCTGTCCAGTATCATTCCTATGGTTGTTTCGACTGGGACGTTGGTAAAAAGGGATTCAACGTCCAGGGAAGCGATGATTCCATCGGGCTGGGTAGATTTGATCAATTCTAGGAAATCTGCTGATGATTGTAGACTAAACTTACTTGGAGTGTATGGAGTTAGGAGTTCATTGAGTTTCTTTGCCAGGTGATAAGTTGGGGTTGGTATTTGGCTGATTATAGGGCGTAGTGGGTTACCTGGTTTATGCGTCTTAACATTGCCGTAGGCATATCCTAAGCCATAGTCGCCTTGAAGTTTATTGAAATGCACACTACCTTTCTTTGCGTTGATTGCTGTAATTGTTTTGTTTACTTTCCGCTTAAGGTCTTCTACGGGGTTCCTCGTGATTCGTTGAAATTTGGAGTCGTCACTTAGGATGTCACTAATTTTGTTCATGTATTCATGGGTAGGAATCAATACATATGCTGCTGTTTTGTCGGCTTTTCTTATTGTTACGTCTTTCAGATTTTTTAGTTGTTTCGCTGCTTCTTTGAGTCATGGGGTTAAGATTGTAGATGAATATGTTCCTCGTTTTTTCCCTGCTTCTGCAAGTAGTTCAGCTTGAAGTGTGTCAGTGGTGATGACTTTTTTGTTGTCTTCTAGCTTATGGATATCGTCCAGAAGCATTTCGATTTCCAGGCGTTTTTTATGCATCTTTGGTTTAGATAAGAATTGACAATTTAGACCAAGATTTAAGAGGTCTCGTTGGTCCTGGGTAAGATCATAAGAAGTCAGGTTAAAGTAGCCATCTTTAAGACGAGGGATTTTTAGCTGTCCACCGTTTAGGGATGTTAACTTACGGAGTGTCTTTGTTTCTACAAGAGTTTTATGTTGTTGTTTCAGGTTAAATAGTTCACTGTTGATGGTTTGCTTGAGTTGGTTTGCTGTTGAGTCAACAGTGAACTATTTAACCTGAAACAACAACATAAAACTCTTGTAGAAACAAAGACACTCCGTAAGTTAACATCCCTAAACGGTGGACAGCTAAAAATCCCTCGTCTTAAAGATGGCTACTTTAACCTGACTTCTTATGATCTTACCCAGGACCAACGAGACCTCTTAAATCTTGGTCTAAATTGTCAATTCTTATCTAAACCAAAGATGCATCAAAAACGCCTGGAAATCGAAATGCTTCTGGACGATATCCATAAGCTAGAAGACAACAAAAAAGTCATCACCACTGACACACTTCAAGCTGAACTACTTGCAGAAGCAGGGAAAAAACGAGGAACATATTCATCTACAATCTTAACCCCACGACTCAAAGAAGCAGCGAAACAACTAAAAAATCTGAAAGACGTAACAATAAGAAAAGCCGACAAAACAGCAGCATATGTATTGATTCCTACCCATGAATACATGAACAAAATTAGCGACATCCTAAGTGACGACTCCAAATTTCAACGAATCACGAGGAACCCCGTAGAAGACCTTAAGCGGAAAGTAAACAAAACAATTACAGCAATCAACGCAAAGAAAGGTAGTGTGCATTTCAATAAACTTCAAGGCGACTATGGCTTAGGATATGCCTACGGCAATGTTAAGACGCATAAACCAGGTAACCCACTACGCCCTATAATCAGCCAAATACCAACCCCAACTTATCACCTGGCAAAGAAACTCAATGAACTCCTAACTCCATACACTCCAAGTAAGTTTAGTCTACAATCATCAGCAGATTTCCTAGAATTGATCAAATCTACCCAGCCCGATGGAATCATCGCTTCCCTTGACGTTGAATCCCTTTTTACCAACGTCCCAGTCGACACAACCATAGGAATGATACTGGACAGAGTATACAGAGACGAGAGCACCCCCAAATTAGACATACCTGAGCCACACTTGAAGAGTCTTCTCGAAGCATGTACAAAGGAAGCCCCTTTCATCAGTCCACAAGGAGACATGTATTTACAAATAGACGGAGTAGCAATGGGCTCCCCCTTAGGAGTTTTATTTGCTAATTTTTATATGGGAACCATCGAAGATAGGGTCTTCAGTAGCAGACAAAAACCAACTGTATACTGCCGTTATGTAGATGACATATTCGTAATAGTAAAAGACTCAGATGAACTAATTGACCTAAAAAGACACCTAGAGAGAGAGTCAGTACTCCGATTTACACATGAAAATAGTGAAAATAACAGTCTGCCATTCTTGGATGTACTAATAACAAAAACAGGAACCTCTTTAAGCACCAACGTATATACCAAGCCCACCAACATAGGATTATGCCTGAACGGTAGAAGTGAGTGCCCCCAAAGATACAAAGCCAGTGTTCTCAATGCTTATATTCGTCGAGCGCTTACCCACTGCTCTGAATGGAGCAACGTGAGTAGAGAGTTTGAAAGAGTAACTCAGGTATTGGTGAACAACGGATATAGCAACGCGGAAATAAACGCTGCTATAAGAAGACACTTGGACCGTTGGTATAATTCAGAACCTAGAACAGAAACCACAACACCCCCAATAAAATTATATTACAAATCAACCATGCACAGTGAACATATAAAAGAGGAAAGAATAATGAAAGAAATAATCCGTAAAGGAGTAAAAAGCACTACTCCTAACCAAAACATAAACCTGATAATATTCTACAAAACCAAGAAGACTTCCGAACTCCTTATCAAAAACAGCCCGAAGCCGACGGAGAACCCTCTACAGCAGTCAAGCGTTGTATACATGTACACTTGCCCCCACGAAGGATGTAACCTTCAATGTAAGTACATAGGTATGACGTCGACCAAGCTGACGAGGCGTTTGACATGCCATCTTCAATCTGGTGCCCCTAGGAATCACATGAGACAAGCCCATGACATTACTCTAACAAGAGAAATGTTGAACAAGAGTACTTGCATAATAGACAAAACTCAAGATTCAAGAAGATTACAAATTCTTGAGGCAATTCACATAAGAATAGAGCGACCTACCATGAACACCCAAATCACGGAACTATTTACTCTACCCACCATGAGAGTAAGGACAAGACATGAACATATCGATGCCAACACAGAAGACAATGTCCAACATAACAGGCCAATTACACTGGATTAATCTTTGTGTTTAGATAGGAGATGCCTCGCATGGGCCAATAAGCCTTCTGCAGCCCCTATGTTTATCCCTTATGTATCCCCCCATGTTTTCACCTTCATTGTATTATCACCTGACCTAATGCGGGTATAAAATCAACTAGTATTGTAAGATCTGTTCACTTGAGAATGAACCATGGAGGTTCGAAACGTCGTGCAAATTATACAAATAAGTGTAATACACTCTATAGTAAATCACTTCTTTTCTTCACCTTAAAAGTACGAAAATGAGTTTTGGAGAACTCCTATTTGAATTAAGCCCTGATGCTAAAAAAATAGTTAGAGGGATAGAAGCCCTAAACCAGAAAATAATAAATACAGAATATGCGGTCATATTCAATGAAACATGTTTGAAAGAAAACCTGCTGCCAGTATACACCAATATATATATATATATATATATATATATATATATATATATATATATATATATATATATATATATATATATATATATATATATATATATATATATATATATATATATATATATATATATATATATATATTCCACAAGTCCACTACGGGCTCACTATAGCCCGTGCTGCTTGGAACTTATTATTCCAGGTAGCGAATCTTAATCAACAAACATTCATATATCAGTATTCACAGTACTTTGCTTTAGGAGGTCAGACCCCACCCTGATCCGGTGCATTATACTGGTAAGGTATAATGCATATGCCTCATAAGGAGGTATACCTCCTCTACCTCTTAAGGAGGTATACCTCCTCTACCTCTTAAGGAGGTATACCTCCTCTACCTCTTAAGGAGGTATACCTCCTTTACCTCTTAAGGAGGTATACCTCCTCTTCCTCTTAAGGGAGGTATTCCCTCTTATAGGAATAAGAGGGAGAGACCTCTTAAGGAAAGTGCAACCCTCTAGACAAGGCTCTCTTGCACCTAGCACTGCCGGGTGGGTAAACATTGAGCAGCAACGACAAGAGCCACCATGATATACAGGATCAAGGTACGATTTAGAGTGGACCGGACCCTTACCCGGTTAGACATCGCGGATTTGATCAACAACAGAACCAATGTTGCACCACTGAACGTCGTCGTCAACGATGAAGGACCTCAACTGTTTTTCAGCAATGCCACAGCTGTACAGGGTCTATTTGACCCCACGAACCTTACTGCTCTCGAGGAGGCGGACATGATCCTCACCCCATCACGACACTACCTCGCAGCCAGGACGGTTTTTATCCGGAGAGGAGGGAGAGTGAGCTCCCTCCTCTCTGAAAAAGCAGCCACCGATGTCGCCACCAGTATAAACGAACAGAACCCTTCCTTGACTGCTGTTACTGTAAAATTCATTCCTGTGCAGGATAGCCATCTCTCCACCATGAAGGTCACCTTCACATCGCCTGAGGAAGCTACCTCTGCTACTACCAACGGCTTCCGGTGTTTCAGCATCGCTTGCATACCCCGACAGATCACTAAAGATCACTATTACCGACTCCGACAGTGCTTCAGGTGCTATAGCTATAAGCACTTTTCGAAACAATGTCCATCTCAGGACCAACGGTGCAGCAAGTGCGCCGAGAATCACCACTTCAAACGATGCACCAACAACTTCCTCCAATGCCTTCTCTGCCAGTGTGACCAAACTGCCGTCTCTGCCGAGTGCCCTCGAAGACGTGAGGAAATACAGATGATGTCCGACGCCAGGCAAGCCAACACCACTCGTCGTGAACCATCAACGTTAAACGTGCAAGTCGCCAACTTCCCTGAGCCTACTGGTGGGGGTGGAGCCTCTGCACAGCCTGCACGCCACTGGGGGCCTGGCTCCTAGTCCGCCAACCAATCATCGACGCAGCCGCAACACACACAACCCCTCTCTGGTCCATCAACAAGCCAGCCTTCACCACACCAGATGCTGTCCCCCAACAGGAATCACAGTAACATCTTCGGACTCATCCGCACTGCTGAAATGATTGCAGGCACAAACTGTAAATAATTCGTACGAATCCTAAACATCCTATACACTGCCAATGGTCTCCCAACATTTAATGTTCCTGAGGAACTCTTCACAACTACAGCCTCAGCCACCGCCAGTGCTACGACTTCAGCTACAAATACTACTTCTGCCCCTGACATCACCATCTCTTCAATTTCACTGGCAGATATCCCGTCTGCTGTCGCCCACCCTGTGCAACATGCTACAGATCCTGCAACTTCGTTGCAAACCGGCACTCCAGACCAACCATCTACTAATACAGCTGTACCTGCGACTACACCAGCTTCACAGGAATCTACATCTGATGCTTCTGCATACTTCCTTCGGACGATGACTCACTGCCTCTGTTGACATTGAGAACATTTACCTCCCCCAGAACGGACATATACCAGTGACTCTCAAGCAGTCATGGAACTACATCTACAACGTGAAAAAAACTATTGCTGGATCTCCTGAGTTCAGACGGCTCACCAGCCGTATATATAACAAGAGCTAAGAAGAATACTTGCAGACTGAGTCAGAAAAAAGGAATATCTGGATTAGAGCCGACACCATCCTCGAGAAATGCGACGAATCCACACTGATCCCTGAACTTTTCTCCAAGGACTTTGTCGAAAACAGTAAACACCATCAAATAACTACGAGAAGCAAGAAGAAGTAGAAGAAAGAAGATACAAGAAAGAAAATACAAGAAAGAAGAAAGATAACTCAAGAAAGAAGACACCATCAGAAGACGGACTGTCACCACCTAGAATGAAGAAGTAGGCCCACTGCTGCCCTTCCTTGCCCGACTCAGCCTAGCCAAATGTGGGGTTGTCTTCAGCATCGACTTAAGACACGCAGCTGGGTCATGCCCTGGCACTTTCTCTTCAACTTCAGCGTTTCCTCTCACCAACTTCTCTTCAGCTGTCCCCACTTCAAGGCTCACCCTATGGGCATCTTCTCCTGTATATTATTGCATTGTATATTATTGTACCAGTATTCTCCTTGAATATAACTAAAAATTTTAGGGAAGCAAGCGAGAAAACCTCGATTGCTTGTAATGCCACAATTCATACTCATTCTTCAGTTTTTATTTTTTTTTATATATATTTTGCGAAGTAAAGAGGATGGAGAGGCATAGGTGAAGGGAAGTTTAGAAGTGAGAGATACAGTGAGAGTTATGAAAGCAAACGGGCTGTTCGCCTTGCTGACACTATCCGCCTAGCTGACACCATTCTTCAGTGTTGATGAGTAAATGATATGAGTGGGTTAGGCACGGTTGGGTGTGGCCAGTAACTGGTGGAGTGACCGCGGGAAAGCTTCCACTTTGAATATGAGGACGGGGATTTACCTGACAGCTTTCCTGTCCCCCAACAATCGTCTAGCAATATATAAAATTTTGTTAATGCTGATATTAATTGTTATATCACAGGCTCATTGCAAACACTCTCTTTTGATACTACTATCATGACTACCAGAGCGGCCTTGTCACTTTTATTATTACTACAATCACTACCAGAGTAACCACTGTCACTGGTACTACCCCAACCATCACTACCAGAGCTACAACTGTCATTGGTACTACCCCTACCATCACTATCAGAGCTACCACTGTCACTGTTACTAACCCTACCATCACTATCGGAGCGACTACTCTGGTAGTGATAGGGGTAGTACTAGTATCACTGATACTACCATAATTATCACGACCAGAGCTACCACTGTCACTGGTACTACCCCAACTATCAATACAAGAGCTACCACTAGTAGTAGGGATGGAGGCTTACTAACGAATTTTCATTTTTGGCCCAATTCCTCACTGCGGTCTCAAGGAATTCTTATGGGGTTAAATTCAGCGCCAATTCGTCACGTCAATCTTAAGGAGTTCTTATGGGGAAAAATAAACTTTATGGTCTTTTGTATTTGTTTTAAAAAAAATAAAACTAATGTACAAATCCACAAGGGCCGTGATGAGGATTCGAACCTACATTCGAGATCATCCCAGGCGCTGCCTTAAACGACTAAGCTACGACATGGTCAAAAGAGTTGACACTAGAAGTTGTACCTAACTTACTTAGAGCCTGCAGCCTCTCCGAGACACTAACCAGGGTTTTACACAACTTCCCCATGCACTCGAGCTATGTCAGTAGGCCGTTCTACCTCTTCGCCCTTACTTCATTACACACGGAAAGCACTCTGACACTAAAAAAGTTCTTTCTAATATATCTGTGGCTCATTTAGGCACTCAATTTCCACCTGCGTCCCCTACTAAGTGTGCCCCTTGGGTTAAATAGCATGTCCTTATCTACCTTATCAATTCCTTTGGGAAACTTGTATGTGGTGATCATGTCCCCCCTAACATTTCTGTCTTCCAGTGACCTGAGGTTTAACTCCCGTAGTCACTCCTCGTAGCTCATACCTCTTAGCTCGCGGATTAGTCTGGTGGCAAACCTTTGGACCTTCTCCAGTTTATTCTTATGCTTGACTAGATATGGACTCCGTGCTGGAGCTGCATACTCCAAGATTGGTCTGACATATGTGGTATACAAAGTTCTGAATGACTCCTTACACAAGTTTCTAAATGCCGTTCTTATGTTTGCCAACGTGGCGTATGCTGCTGATGTTATCCTCTTGATATGGGCTTCAGGGGACAGGTCTGGCGTGATATCAACACCCAAGTCTTTTTCTCTCTCTGACTTTTGAAGAATTTCATCTCCCAAATGATACCTTGTATCTGGTGTCCTGCCTGCTCCCTACACCTATCTTCATTATATTACATTTGCTTGGGTTAAACTCCAACAACCACTTGTTCGACCATTCCTTCAGTTTGTCTAGGTTTTCTTGAAGCCTCAAGCAGTCCTTCTCTGTCTTAATCCTTCTCATAATTTTGGCGTCGTCAGCAAACATTGAGAGGAATGAGTCTATACCCTCCGGGAGATCATTTACGTATATCAGAAACAGGATAGGACCGAGTACAGAGGCCTGTGGGAATCCATTGGGGACTTCATGCCAATCTCAGGTCTCACCTCTCACTGTAACTCTCTGCTTCCAATTGCTTAGGTACTCCCTTATTCACTGGAGCACCTAACCAGTCACTCCTGCCTGTCTCTCCAGCTTATGCACCAGCCTCTTATGGGATACTGTGTCAAAGACTTTCCGACAATCCCAGAAAATGCAGTCCGCCCAGCCTTCTCTTTCTTGCTTAAACTTTGTCACCTGGCCGTAGAATTCTATTAAGCCTGTAAGGCAAGATTTACCCTCCCTGAATCCATGTCGCCGATTTGTAACGAAGTCCTTTCTCTCCAGATGTTTTACTAGGTTTTTCCTCACGATCTTCTCCCTCACCTTACATGGTATACAAGTCAAGGAAACTGGCCTGTAGTTCAGTGCCTCATGTCTGTCACCCTTTTTGTATATTGGGACCATATTAGCCGTCTTCCATATTTCTGGTAGGTCTCCCATCTCCAGTGACCTACTATTCATTATGGAGAGTGGCCAGCAGAGTGCCTTTGCACACTCTTTCAATACCCATGGTGAAATCCCATCTGGACCAACAGCCTTTCTCACGTCCAGATCCAACAGATGTCTCTTGAACTCATCTCTCGTAATTTCGAACCCTTCCACGGCCGCCTGATTTACTGCCTCCTCTATTAACGCAGTGACCTCACCTTGTTTTATTGTGAAGACCTCCTAGAACCATTTGTTGAGTTCTTCACACACCACTTTGTCATTCTCTGCATACCTGTCTTCGCCTGTTCTAAGTGTCATTATCTGTTCTTTCACTGTTGTTTTCCTCCTAATGTGACTGTGGAGTAGCTTTGGTTCGGTCTTGGCTTTCTTAGCTATATCATTTTCATACCTTTTCTCAGCTGCTCTTCTCACACTAACATACTCGTTCCTGGTTCTCTGGTATCTCTCTCTTCTTTCTGATGTCCTGTTATTTCGGAAGTTCCTCCACGCCCTTTTGTTCATTTCCTTTGCTTCCATACATGCCCTATTAAACCACAGATTCTTCTTTTGCTCCTAGGATTTTTCTTTTTGTGCCGGGATGAACCTGTTTACTGCCTCCCGACACTTTTGGGTGACATAGTCCATAATGTCGTGTACAGACTTAGCTCTGAGGTCTGTGTCTCATGGTATATTCATTAGGAAACTTCTCATCTCCTCATAATTTCCCTTTCGGTATGCCAGCCTTTTGTTTCCTAGTTCTTTTCGGGAGGAGATAAATCTTAGCTGTGTGCGTGTGTCTGACTCTGGTGAAAATTGTTATTTATTTTCATTCTCTCCATAACTGGATTTTTTTGTATTAATTTCTTTACTGACTTGTTCTGTACATTGTAAATTTGTTTTCTCCTTTGTTGTTTCAATTTTCCATGTATCCATTCTTTCTTGTGAGCAAGTGTAATTCCTCCCGCTTGCAGGTGAAGCCTCTTGGTAGGTACTGTAACGCCTGTTAGCAAGTGTAAAGTCTTTGTTAGTAAGTGTAAACTCTTTGTTAGTAAGTGTAAACTCTTTGTTAGTAAGTGTAAACTTTTTGTTAGTAAGTGCAAGCTCTTTGTCAGTAAGTGTAAGCTCTTTGTTAGTAAGTGTAAGCTCTTTGTTAGTAAGTGTAAACTTGTTGTTAGTAAGTGTAAGCTCTTTGTTAGTAAGTGTAAGCTCTTTGTTAGTAAGTGTAAGATCTTTGTTAGTAAATGTAAACTCTTTGTTAGTAAGTGTAAACTCGATGTTAGTAAGTGTGAACTCTATGTAAGTCAATGTAAACTCTTTGTTAGTAAGTGTAAATTCTTTGTAAATACGTGTAAACTCTTTGTTAGTAAGTGTGAGCTCTTTGTAAGTAAGTGTAATCGCTTTGTTAGTAAGTGTAAACTCTTTGTAAATAAGTTAAACTCTTTGTTAGTAAGTGTAAACTCTTTGTTAGTAAGCGTAAACAGTTTGTTAGTAGTGTAAACTCTTTGTTAGTAAGTGTAAAATATTTGTTAGTAGTGTAAACTCTTTGTTAGTATGTGTAAACTCTTTGTTAGTAAGTGTAAACTCTTTGTTAGTAAGTGTAAACTCTTTGTAAATAAGTTAAAATATTTGTTAGTAGTGTAAACTCTTTGTTAGTAAGTGTAAACTCTTTGTAAATAAATTAAACTCTTTGTTAGTAAGTGTAAACTCTTTGTTAGTAAGTGTAAACTCTTTGTAAATAAATTAAACTCTTTGTTAGTAAGTGTAAACTCTTTGTTAGTAAGCGTAAACAGTTTGTTAGTAAGTGTAAACTATTTGTTAATATATGTCAACTCTTTGTTAAAAAATGACAACTCTTTGATAGTGAGTGTAAACTCTTCGTTAGTAAGAGTAAACTCTTTGGTATTATGTGTAAACTATTTGTTAGTAAGCGTAAACTTTGTTAGTAAGTGTAAACGCTTTGTTAGAATGTGTAAACTTTTTGTCAGTAAGACTAAAGTCTTTGCTATTAAGTGTAAGCTCTTTGTTAGTAAGTGTAAACTCTTTGTAAATAAGTGTAAACTCTTTGTAAATAAGTGTAAACTCTTTGTAAATAAGTGTCAACTCTTTGTAAATAAGTGTAAACTCTTTGTAAATATGTGTAAACTCTTTGTAAATAAGTGTAAACTCTTTGTAAATAAGTGTAAACTCTTTGTTATCAACATAAAACTCCTTGTTAGTAAGTGTAAACTCTTTGTTAGTAAGAGTAAACTCTTTGTTAGTAAGAGTAAACTCTTTGTTAGTAAGTCTAAACTCTTTGTTAGTAAGTGTAAACTGTTTGTTAGTAAGTGAAAACGCTTTGTTAGTAAGTCTAAACTCTTTGTTAGTAAGTGTAAACACTTTGTAAGTGTACCACTTCTTGTGACCAAGTGTAACCCGCAGGTTGTAGTATAGCTCTTCTTGTCTGCAACGTAATTTTCCGTTAGTGAGAATAACTCCAAGTTAGCAAGTCTAACTTCTTGTAAGTTAATCATCATGATGGAAAGTATATTGTAAGAATGTAAGAATGAATGAATGTATTCTGTAAGAATGTTCAACATTTTATAACTATATGCAACACGCTGTGAGCAATTCTAGCCTTCTGTGATCAAGTGTATTCTCCTGTGAGCAAGTATAGTCTCATGTGAGCAACATCACTTTTGAAATTGCTCACAAAATAGTGAGCAATTTTGACTGAACTAACACAGACTAAAATTTAAAACTTTTTGCAATAAACGTAAAAAACGCAGTAAATTTTCTCTTAAACTTTCAGAGAAAGTTACCTCAATGATTTGCGTGTTCATTAGAGATATTTTAAAAAGGCAATATTAGTGGCCCATTCAAATCACCTACAGAGGCATTCACAATGGCAATTATAGAGCCATTTACAAAAGTACTCGGTTACAGATAGGTATCAACAAAAATGCTAAGATAGATACTAGCACAAGCACTTATAAAGACACGCATATGCCTTCAGAGACACATATAGACTCTCTCAAAGACACTTACATTGACACTCACAGAAGTACTCATAATGGCAAAGGCAAAGCAACTCACATATATAGTCACATAAATAACCTCTGAATATCACAGAGACACAGAAGCTCACTGAGGAATTTACAAAGGCACTTATGGACACACCCAAAGAGGCAGTCACAAAGACACTCATAGATGCACTCTTGATTAGAGATTTTTTATTAGATATCTGTTGATTAGAGATATTTCTATGAGTACACAGCTACTCACTTACAGAAACACTGAAACTTTCAAACAAGTACTCTCAGGTGCAAAGACAATCAGAAATGCACTCATAAATATCACACACAGAAACACTCACATAGACGGTCATGGAAGCACTCGGAGGCACTCATAAAAACATTCACACAAGTTTGTAAAAATGTGCTCACATACACATTCGTGGCATTCATAAAGATACACAGACTCTCACAAATACATACACCTATAGAGGCTCTCACAGAGGTACTCAAAAAGGCTCTCACAGAGGTACTCAAAGAGGCTCTAACAGAGGTACTCAAAGAGACTCTCACAGACATACTCAAAAAGGCTCTCACAGAGATACTCAAAGAGGCTCTCACAGAGGTACTCTGAGTACCTATCAGAGATAGTATCACTGATAGTACTCAGTAAGTAACTCTCTCACAAGAGATACTGACATTGGCATTTATGAAAGAGTAAATGAGATACTCAGAGATCGACAATCAGGGATACTAAGAGACACTCAAAGAGAAAGTCAAAGAGACAATCACAGAGACAAGCACAAAGACACTCACAGATACACTAAAAGACACTCACATAGGAACTCACATATTTTCTTTCACAGGTAATCATAAGGGCACTCACAGAGACGCTTACAGAAATGCTCACAGAGAGACACAGAAATATTCAAAGTCACTTAGGCGCTTACAAAGACACATAGGGATTTACAGTCACTTAGAAAGGCTCACAGAGGGCCTCTCATAAAGACACTCACAAAAGGTATTTACAGACACACTCATAAACACACTCTGACTGACACAGATACACCCACAGAGACACTAGCATAGGCAATGAGTGGTTTACAAAGCCCCAAAGGAACTCACAAACACTCACAAAGACATTCTATGAGATACAAACATAAAACAGGGACACTCACAGAGGCGCAAGTAAACTCACAAAGACACAGGGACGTTCACATAGACACATGGACACTCACAGAGACGCAGGGAAACTCATACAGACACAGGGAAACTCACAGAGAAACAAGGACACTCACAGGGACACGGAAACACTCACACAGACCCCCGGACACTCACAGAGGCACAGAAAATCTCACAGAGACACAGAGACACTCAAAGAGACATAGGAACACTCACAGAGACACAGAGGCGCTCAAAGAGACAAAGTGACGCTCACAAATACATAGTGGCCATCACAGACACTGGGACGCTCACAGAAACACAGGGACACTCACAGAGACACAGAGACAGTCACAAAGACTCAGGGACAATCACAGAGAAACAAGGGCAATCACACAGCTACTGGGACACTTACAGAGAAGTTTAAAAAGACACTTTCTGAGGCACTCACAAACACTCATAAAGACACTCACAGAGTTACTTAGACACTCATTGTGACACTCACATAAACGCTTACATTAATTGATAAGACAAACAGACAAACTAATACAGATGCTCATAGACAAACTAATACAGGTGCTCATAGACAAACTAATACAGGTGCTCATAGACAAACTAATAAAGGCGCTCATAGACAAACTAATACAGGTGCTCACAGACAAACTAATAAAGGCGCTCATAGACAAACTAATAAAGGCGCTCATAGACAAACTAATAAAGGCACTCATAGACAAACTAATAAAGGCGCTCATAGACAAACTAATAAAGGCACTCATAGACAAACTAATACAGGTACTCATAGACAGACTAATACAGGCGCTCATAGACAAACTAATACAGGCGCTCATAGACAAACTAATACAGGTCCTCATAGACAAACTAATACAGGCGCTCATATACAAACTAATACAGGTGCTCATAGACAAACTAATACAGGTGCTCACAGACAAACTAATACATGCGCTCATATAGAAACTAATACAGGTGCTCATAGACAAACTAATACAGGTGTTCACTAAAGCAGTCAGACATAAACAGAAACGCTCACAGTGAAACTCACAAAGAAACTCAAATAGGTACTCACAGAGAGACTCACGCGGGTATTCTTACAGGCACGCACAGAAAAATTGAAGAGACACTTGCAGAAACACTGAGAGAGACGCTTTCTGAGACACGTACATAGGCACTCATAAAGATACAGATGTACTCAAAGATATACTCAGAGAGACACTCACAGAGGTATTCACAGATAAATTTACTGAGGTTCTCACAGATAAAATCACAGAGGCCCTGAAAGAAGTACTCTCACAGAAACTTACGTAGGCACTCAGACACTCATTCCAACAGGTACACTCAGAGACACTCACACACTCACTCCCACCGGCATTCAAAGACAGTCACTCCCACAACTACTCATCTTGAGGTTATCTTGAGATGATTTCGGGGCTTTTTTTAGTGTCCCCGCGGCCCGGTCCTCGACCAGGCCTCCACCCCCAGGAAGCAGCCCGTGACAGCTGATTAACACCCAGGTACCAATTTTACTGCTAGGTAACAGGGGCATAGGGTGAAAGAAACTCTGCCCATTGTTTCTCGCCGGCGCCTGGGATCGAACCCAGGACCACAGGATCACAAGTCCAGCGTGCTGTCCGCTCGGCTCCCACAGGTACTCTCAGAAACACTCACTACTGTCTCATCGTCGTGAGAGGAGTGTCGTGGGAGACAAACGTGTCCGTAGGGCATCAGCAAACTAACGTCAATTATCTCGAGATATTGAAGTGTTACAGAGACAAGAAACTGTCACAAGAGTGCCCACAAATGCAGTGATCAAGTATATAGTGAGCTCCTATTGCGTTTGATCAGTTAAGGAAAGCATAAGTCGAGTAGCAACATCAGTACAATACCGTGGGACAGTAAGCCAGGTCGGACGAATTGGCGAGTATAGTGTTGGTGAAGCGGAATTATAACAATCATAGTGATCGATCCCACCTAAGTGTGCGCCCACAACGTAGAAAGTATAACGATGTTGTATATGCTGATTGACGGTTTCCTGCTTTGTAGATTTTGAGGTTATCTTGAGCTGATTTGTTGACTTACTGCGAGGAACACGGGCCACAGGGATAAGAGCCTCGTTGGACGTAGAATCACTGTTCACCAACGTACCTGTGGACGAGACAATCGGGATGATAGCCGACAGAGTGTATCGTGATCCAGCCTGTACTCCTCTTGACATGCCAGAAAATATTCTAAGGAAACTACTCCAAGCTTGTACTAAAGAGGCACCCTTCTTGAGCCCGGAGGGGCACATGTATAAGCAAGTAGATGGGGTCGCCATGGGTTCTCCCCTAGGTGTCCTGTTTGCAAACTTCTACATGGGTACCATCGAGCAAAAAGTCTTAGTGGACATGAACTTGAAACCGGCCATATACTGCAGGTATGTTGACGACATATTTACACAGGTACCTGATGTCAGACATCTGCAGGAGCTGAAGGAGGCGTTTGAACAGAGTTCCGTGCTGCATTTCACTTACGAGATGGAAGAGGATGGGAAGCTGCCCTTTCTAGATGTAACAGTCATGGAAAAGAGCGGAGGTTTCCACACTGCAGTCTACACTAAGGAAACGAACATAGGAATGTGCCTAAATGCCAACAGCGACTGCCCAGACAGGTACAAGAAGAGTGTTGTTAACGCATATGTCGACCGTGCTCTCAGCCACAGCTCAGAATGGAAGCAAGTCGACGAAGAACTCTGTAGGGTAAGGCAGGTCCTAGTCAACAACGGTTTCTCCAATAGTTTCGTGGAAGACATCATAAGAAGGAAAGTGAAACGCCATGCAACCTCTGAAGAGACAACTAACACAACACCTATACCCACTATTAGACTATTTTACAGGAACTTCTTTTCCACAGCTCATAAAACGGAGGAAAGGGTCCTGAAAGATATTGTTAATAGAAACGTTATCCCTACAGACAAAAATCAGAGGATATAACTGACGATTTACTATAAAACCAGAAAAACGGCCAGCCTACTCATGAGAAACTCTCCAGACACAAAGCAGAACGCTTTAAAAGAGACCAACGTCGTCTATGCCTTCAAATGCCCTCTTGGGGACTGTAAGCTCCAAAAAAACCTGTATATTGGCAAGAAAACAACATCTCTTTCTAGGTGTTTAACGATGCATAAGCAACAGGGCTCCATTAAGGAACATATAATCTCTTCCCACAACCAAACCTTCGCCAGAGAAATCCTAGTAAACAACACAGAAATCATCGATAGATACAGCGATAGCAGGCGGCTTGACGTTTGAGAGGCACTACACATTAAAAAGTCAACACCAGCAATCAACAGCCAATTAATGCACAACTATATTCTACCCACCTCAAGACTCCGCTCCAATATAGAAGCATCAAGAAATATGGACCAATAGGCTTTCTTCAATCACTTCCATTCAATACCCATTGTTTCGTGTTCTGTCTTGTGTTGATGAAATTAATACCCTATTAATACCACCTCACCCCATCCACCTCACTCAAATGTAGATATAAACAAATCGGGGATGTGTAAGTTCTATTCAGTTGTGTATGTGTAAACTAAAGTCTTTGAAAATGTAATAAGTTTTACGAAACGCGCTCAAGTGTCGCGTCAGACTAGAAATAAAAATGAATTTTGGAGAATTGATTTTTGAATTACCACCAACAGTGAAAAGAAATGTACGAAAATTCGTGTTAGAGTCATTAATCTTACTTTTTCGGTCATATTTAATAATATATGTCTACAGGAAAGACTGCTACCAAAATATACTAATACACCTCATTTCATATTTCTCTGTGGATTTTCCGCATATATATATATATATATATATATATATATATATATATATATATATATATATATATATATATATATATATATATATATAAATATATATATATATATATATATATATATATATATATATATATATATATATATATATATATATATATATATATATATATATATATATATATATATAAAGTAAATAAATGCCCATAGGATGCTAAACATTTCAAGTGTGCTGAATGCGGGCCAAAGATTCAGAAAACGTTCCAGTACAATAAGACACATGATTGTGCATATGGATGATAAACCCCATGAATGTCCTGAGTGTGGCAAGGGATTCAGTTGTTTGCGACTTATAAAAACTCACAGGATGGTGCATACAGCTGATAACCCTCTCGTGTATCATGAGTGTGGAAAAGCTTCAGATGGTGCATTCAGGTGATGAACATTACCTAGTTCCTTCATCTGGGAGGAATGAAGACATATTGGTGCATTCGGATGATAAAAACTAACTATTGTAGTTCAATTGATCACCAGACTGTATATCATATGCAGACTGTATGTGGGTCTGTGGGCCACTCCAAACAACAGCCTGGTGGACCAAGCTCCACCAGGCCTAAAGCACAAAGTGGTCCACTGGCACTGGCAACTTCAACCAAAAACTAATCTAGGCTTTCTTTCATTATTATTGTAGAGAAAATTCAAGATATGTCTACATATTTAGTCAAAATCAAAGTAACTTTATTTTACCTTATACATAGCATAAATGTTCTCAAAGATTACTAAAAATGATTGAATTAGACTAGACTACAGAAAATTGGCAATCTTAACCTTGTATCTGTTTCCACCAATCTTGTTCAGTACATGCTTCAACATATCAGCAATACTTGATATGCAAATATATACACATATATCCATGTACAGTATATACACATACATATATATTACAAAAATTATAAAATTTACTTACTTAATATTACATTGCAAATATTCAAGGTTTTGAAGACACTTCTCTTCTTGCGCTCAACAAGGTAAGGCTTGCACCACAAAGCAAAGGGTGCAAGGGTTCCATCATCTTCTTCATCATTCATCTCACTGTGTCATTACAGAACTGTCATTACATTACTGTGTCAGAAAATATTTACCAAATTGTTTTAAATAGATAAAACTACAAATAGTAATTATTGAATTATTACATTAGCTTATAGCTTTTTTGAATGCATTAAAAAAAATTGTTTCAGACAATGAAGCAACATCGAGAAAGTTATCAACTGTTTCCATCACCCTGTAGGCTGCTAAAAATTAATGTTAATTAATTAATGTTCATTTATAATTAATGTAATGTACAAAATTAATGTACCATAGCAAATATTTAATTATTTATATTTATTTTTTTATTTATATACAAGAAGGTACATTGGGTTTGTGAGAATACATAGCATAGTACTTACAATCTTGTAAAGCCACTAGCTCTCACTAATTACAATGACAGCTTGATTGGTAATTTAAACAAGAATAAGACCATACAGAAGATTGATAGCACATATAAAAAGACAGCAATGATCACAATGGTAAAGATGTTTGGATTGGGTACATAGAGATTGGGAAACAATAGATACAGTGTAATTTTAGAGCAACAAGGTTTTTTAGTTCATTATTAACAACATCATTTAGTGTATGTGGGTTGGGGTAAGAGTAGATGAGGATAGTATCATCAGCAAACAATATAGGTTTCAGAATGTTAGAGACATTAGGCAGATCATTGATGTATATAAGAAATAGGAGAGGTCCCAAGATGCTGCCCTGTGGCACTCCAACAGTTATTAAATAATAATTCATAATTAATTTTTTTTTTAGTGTCCCTGCAGCCTGGTCCTCGACCAGGCCTCCACCCCCAGAAAGCATCCCGTAACAACTGACTCACACCCAGGTACCTATTTTACTGCTAGGTAACAGGGACATAGGGTGAAAGAAACTCTGCCCATTATTTCTCGCCGGTGCCTGGGATCGAATCTAGGACCACAGGATCACAAGTTCAGTCCGGCATAGTAGGCCAAGAAGTGTGTTCTGGCTACTAGGTACTACATATACACATTATATATATATATATATATATATATATATATATATATATATATATATATATATATACATATATATATATATATATATATATATATATATATATATATATATATATATATATATATATATATATATATATATATATATATATATATATATATATATTCATACATACAGAGAGAGATGGACACAGAGAACTGGAGAGACACATCCAGACAGACACACACACACACAGAATTATTATTAGGGAAACATAGACCCCACACACCTATAAATTATGTGAGAAATCTTTAAGGAATTCTGATAAAGAAAGAGATCTAGGGGGGTTCTAAATTGAAAACTATCACCTGAGGACCACATAAAGAACATTGTGTAGTGAGCCTATGCCACGCATTCCATCTTCAGAATTGCTTTTAAATACATGGATGGCGAAATACTAAAGAAATTGTTCACCACTTTTGTTAGCCCAAAGCTAGAATATGCAGCAGTTGTGGGGTGCCCATATCTTAAGAAGCTCAACAACAAACTGGAAAAAGTGCAAAGACATGCTACTAAGTGGATCCCAGAAATGAAGGGGCAGAAATTAGAGGCCTTAGAGGTCATAGACTTAAATTAACTAAAGAAAGATGAAGAAATATAAAAAGAAACCTTTACATAGAGTTGTAGATAGTTGGAACAAGTTAAGTGAGAAGATGGTGGAAGCCAAAACCATCAGTAGTTTCAAAGTGTTACATGACAGTGCTGGATAGACGGGACACCAAGAGCATAGCTCTCATCCTGTAACTACACTTATGAAATTACAGAGTACAGTTCTGTATACAGACGCCTGGTACTATATAGAGGCCTGGTACACTATAGAGCAAGAAGTAAGAGCTTATCTTACTTATTTGCTTATAAGAATATAGAGCAAAACATAGAGCTTAAAAGAGCAAAAGTAACACCAGTTCATAAAGGAGGCAATCTGGCAGACATAAACAATTATAGACCAATATCAAATCTACCCATACTATCAAAACACAGTCTCCAACACCTGACCACGCCATCACATTTAAACCATTACCAAGCCCACAAATACGTCAACATCAACCAGCATTACACCGTCTAACATACTCTGTCAGATGTAATAACTAAATTTGTGAATTCAAGAATTAATCTATTGTATAACACAGTGTTAGTACGAGAAAAACATTACTGTGTTTTAAAATGGCGGGGATCTTGTTGTACTGACGCTCCACACTGTGTGTTTGTTTGCGTATGATGAACGTGTGACAATTTACTACAACAATTATTTAATTATTCTTATTCTTTATTTTACTATTTTTAGGGTACATAAAGTTTCCAACTTATTTATACACAATAATATAAATGCATTGTCATACCCTTATATACTATGGAAAATACGATGCCATGAACGAACTCAAAGTCAAGTCGAAGTCAAAGTATTTGGCCGAACGTATTAGTCATTTTTTTCTCACAAACGATAGGGGATAACAAAACCACATAGTATATAAGTATACAGTAAAGTCAATTTTATCCAGGAAAGTACATACATAGTTGATTTACAAACATAATGTTGGATTTATAGATAGAGCTAGTGCATACAATACCTAAATCCACTATAGTAAGCATAGCATTTCAGGCAACCGGGCAGTATATATGTACCCTTACTCAAATCTCTGAATATGTTAGATATTAAGTCCCTGCACATCCTCTCATGTGTATTTTATATATATAAAACGCTGAACTGTAATGTTAATCCCGACCTTGAAAGCTTCCTAGAAGGTTGTAACAGATCCCATGAGCACCACACCAGAAACAAATACCTATTTGATATTCCAAGAGTACGACTTAGTCAAACTAGAAATGCTTTACAAATCAAGGGACCTCGAATGTGGAATGACCTTCCCAATTACGTTAAAGAGTGTACCTCTCCTAACCAGTTTAAGATAAAAACTAAGTACTACCTAATTAACTCAATGTAACCTACCTCACCCCCAAAATGTCAATCCATATCTTCTATTTTAAACAATGCTGTTTTATAGACCAAATTGTATTTTTACTGTTTTTCTGCCATGTTTCCCCCCCCCCCTCTCCTTTTTTCCATTTTATCTTATTTTTTCTCAACACAATTTATACATTAATCTCAATTAGTATTAAGTTTTAGTCTTAGTGTTTTTCCTGCCTGAAACGCTTTGCATAATAGTGGCTTTAGGCATTGTATGTACTAGCTCTATCTATAAATCCATCAACTTTTGTATCTTACCTTGTATGTATGTACTTTACCTGAATATATATTCGTCTTTGTATTTGTTTGTATTTGTATACCATAGTATATAGTATAGTATAGTATATATTTATACTATCTATTATAGGGTACAAATACACAAATCACAGTACAAAAAGCACATTTAACATACTGTCTATCATACAATTATTACACATCCAAACAATGTGATGTGGTAAACTACTCTACTACTAAACTACATATTCTACAATCTGATTCTGCCTATTACTTAATTTAGAAACTGTATGACCAGACCACACACTAGAAGGTGAAGGGACGACGAAGTTTCGGTAAGTCCTGGACCATTCTCAAGTCGAATGTCGACTTGAGAATGGTCCAGGACGGACCGAAACGTCGTCATCCCTTCACCTTTTAGTGTGTGCTCTGGTCAACATACTTTAGCCAGGTTATTGTGACTCATCGCCTGCATAGAAACTGTAATTGTGGTTGATCTTGAACCCATTGATAATGTGACGACTTATACTGAATTTTGTAACTGTATCATTAAGATTGTAATCAGCTTAGCTAAATGTTTTGTGGGGTTCAGTCCATAAGCCCATATATGTGCTTCTGTAACCATTTAGGTTACAGGGCAAAAACATAAGAACAAAGGTAACTGCAGAAGGCCTATTGGCCCATACCAGGCAGCTCCTATCTATAACCACCCAGTCCCACTAAAATACATGTCTAACCCGCGCTTGAAACAATCGAGGCAGCCCACCTCCACTACTATGAAGTTCGAAAAATAATTCCTCCACCACTATGAAGTTGAAAAAAAAGAAACTCTGAACTTCGTATAGCAGGTTAAGCAAAGGCAAATCCTAAAGTTTTTTTTCAGTTATATCGAACAAAGGTTAGGGAAAGGATAGGTCCATTAAAGACCGAGACAGATCATATATTGGATTTTCGATTTTTGATATTTCGATATTTTTTGATATTCGATTTTTGTATCATCGGCAAATTTGCAAATGTTGCTACTCAAACCTTAATCTATAATATTTATATTTATTATAAACAACAGAGGTCCCAGTCCAGAGGCTTGAGGCACTCTGCTTACAACATTTTTCCACTCTTATAACCACCCAAACCCACCCATATACATGTCGAACCCACATTTTAAACAATCAATGGACTCCAGAACGTTTGGCGGTAATTGGTTCCACAAATCAACAACCCTGATACCAAACCAGTATTTTCCCAGATCTTTCCTAAATCTAAACTTATGCAATTTATACCCATTATTTCGTGTTCTGTCTGGTGCTTATAGTTTTAATATCCCATTTGTTATGTCCATTCATCAACTTGTAAACCTCTATCATGTCACACCTAACTCTTCGCCTTTTCAGTGAATGCAATTTAAGCTTTGTTGATCTCTCCTTATATGAAAGGTTTCTAATTTGGGGAATTAACTTTGTCATTCTATGCTGGATACGTTCAAGTGAATTTATATCAATTCTATAGTACGGCGACCAAAACTGAACTGCATAATCAAAATGGGGCCTAACCAGAGCAGCAAATTGATTGACTGATAAGAATTAAGCCACCCAGGAGATGGCATGGGAATGAATAGCTTTAAAGAGCAAGATACAGCTGAAGAACAAAACCAGGTGTCTTGTTATTAACCCTTCGATTAATAAATCCTAGTGTCCAATTTGCCTTATTACGAACATTCATGCATTGATCTTTTGGTTTTAAATTCTTACTAATCATAACTCCAAGTTCCCTTTCGAAATACCCGACTTCGCAATCGCAACACCATCTATCTCGTATCTTGTAACTCTATCATATCATTACCTAACCTCAAAACTTTACATTTATCAGCCTTTAACTGCATCTGTCAACCTTTTGCCCATTTCAAAACTCTATTTAGATCAACTTGAAGAGATAGTGAGTCTTCTTCTGTGTTATTTCCCTACCGATTTTTGTATCATCGGCAAATTTGCAAATGTTGTTACTCAAACCGGAATCTAAATCATTTATATATACAGTATTATAAACAACAGAGGTCCCAGGACAGAGCCTTGAGGTACTCAACCTACAACATTTTCCAATTCTGACTTAACCCCATTTATACTAACTCTGTTTCCTTTGGAATAGCCGCATGCCCTAATCCAACTTAATAAATCTACGGTACAAATTGTATAGCTTAGGTTCATATATTAGGGGATTGGGTTGCACTAGATTGCACTGCACTAGAAATTAGGTACCGGGATATCGATATATATGTCAGGTGCTTGTAGGTAATGAATCCCCCAATGGTGAACATTCCAATTATAAACTATGTAAACAAGAGCTGGGACATATTCCCCAACACTATATCTGTAATTGCCCTGTTATAAGTGACTTCAGACCAAGTGGTATGAGGTAGCTTTGAGCTCTGTAATCACTTCATACACTCAGGAAATTTGGAAGATATTCTTGCGCTGCAACAGAGTGTGCTAGTGGAGGTTAATTGCTAGATCAGCCTTAATGCACTTAATGTTCTCTCCTGATTTTTAGTCAAACTTGATTTGTTTTTGTGTTATAATTGATGTGAGCACTTAATTGGCAGTCAATGGTAGCGCTTCTTAAAAAGCAATATATACTCTCGTGATTTAGTTTAGCATGGGGTTTATAGAAAAAAGAGCATACTAATGTTATATCACAGAAAACGAATTTATCATAAACTCGTGTATTTGTCTTATCATATGGAAATGCATTCATATAATAGATAACAATATGAATAGCCAAATTTCTGTAAATCCCTTACCGTGTTGGAATCTGTGGAAATGAATGAGCAAATGTGCTGGCTGAAGGCACTGAAGGAAACCACATTGGTTTCATTTTGGATACAAATGTCCATGGAGATTCAGAATGGAAACAATTATAGTTGAACCTGCAGAGAGGAGTTTAAGAATCTGTGGTGAGAATGATGGATACAGCCTTCACAATTATACTTCAGAGAATGTAAACATCTAAGAGTCATTAGAAATATGTGTAGAATAATGAACCATACAATGTTTGAGTTAGGGAAAACACCAATTGTCATATAGATACTAGCTGTTCCTAAAGATTCACCAATTTTGCACCAGAAAGATAACATATAAGATTTTAAGGGTTGACGAATGTTAATCTTCTTGCTTGACAAACTGTGCACTTGAGAAATAGTTAATAAGAACACGCCAATATAAGACAACAAAACGTTTTCAGATTCTTCACACCACTTTCCAGCAACTTTTATAATTTCTATAAATTATTTTAGGGAATAATACATAAATTATATATTTAAACATGATATTAGTGTTTAGTGGAATGCATAAGGAGTCAAATTATGTTAAAAAGAGCGATTATTAGAAAATTTGGAAAACTACCTTTTTCTGATCTTAGAATAACTAAATGTATTTTGAAGGTTTCATTCAGCCATTAAATATCATTCACAATTTTTTAATGAATTTTACAAAAAACACCATAAATTTTATATTTAAACATGTAAAAACTATTTGTAATACATTAGGAACAAAATAGTTGTAGAAAAACGATTTATTATAAAACCTTTGTGTTTGGATTTTTTTATTAAAAGTTTTTCAAGGGCTCTCCTGCACCATTCTCAATGCAAATCATTTCCACACCTATGGGAAGAGATAGACTAACGTTTTCTAGATGATTTGTGTTTGCCGGGAACAACCATCACCTCCACCTGGGCCACTACCAGCACCCATCCCCTCCTCCTGGGCCACTACCAACAACCATCACCTCCACCTGGGTCACTACCAGCACCCATCACCTCCACTTGGGCCACTCCCAACAACCATCACCTCCAACTGGGCCACTACCAGCACCCATCACCTCCACCTGGGCCACTACCAGCACCCATCACCTCCACCTGGGCCACTACCAGCACCCATCACATCCACCTGGGCTACTACCAACAACCATCACCTCAACCTGGGCCACTACCAGCACCCATTACTTCCACTTTGGCCACTACCAGCACCCATCACCTTCACCTGGGCCACTACCAGCACCCATCACCTCCACTTGGGCCACTACCAGCACCCATCACCTCCACTTGGGCCACTACTAGCATCCATCACCTCCCCCTGGGCCACTACTAGCACTCATCACCTCCACTTGGGACACTGCCTGCACACATCACTTCCAATTGGGCCACTACCAGTTATGAAAAGAACAGTTTTATATAATACATCTTCGGAAGTCATTATTATATTTCCCAGCAACTTAACAATTGTTATGTGTAATTGTCTGGTAACAATCATGACAATCCTCTCTAATTAGTCATTCAGTGGAAAAGCTCCGTTTGTTAATCTTTGTATACTTGTAAAAAGGTTCTGGAAATAGAGAATAATAATCGCCATACAATTTTAAGTTTTTAATAGTATCCCAACACAGAAATATTTCATTTTTTAGCGGCGAAGACGTGCTAGATATGTTTCTGCAGTCGCCTGGTATAAATAGGAATCTGGTTAATCTGGAATCTCAATCTGGTTAAATAAGAAAGAAAGAAAAGAGAAAGCGCATGTTTCTGATATGTCTAATTTCACAATGCTTGTGGGTATACATTATTTTTTGTTGTTCTGTTGTCTGTGGAGATATAGAGATTGTCTGGTTTGCCGACTCTAGACACGCAACATATAATTATTCAAGAGAGAAGCAATCCATGTCTAGATATAAACTGCACAATTCTAAAGATTGGCCCTGAGTTTTGTTGATGGCGATTTCAAACTCCAATCGAATTGGAAATTAGAATCTCTTAAATTGAAATGGCATACCTGTTGGAATCATAGTAATGCGAGGAATGAGGACATCTTCATCTTTGAAATGTTCTGTCAGGATTGTTGCTTATGCTACGTTTCTGATTATTTTTTATACTGCAAGGTGCGTGGCCTTGCCAAGTTTTGGCTGGTTGATATTTTGCAACATAATAATTGGCAAGCCAATTTTCAATTGCAGTGCGTGTGGTGGAATCCGTGGCAGATCGAGTGAATTCAACAATTCTGTTGGATAATTACCCGCTTCATCTGCTTCCTCAAGAGTGTCGTCGGACTTGTATGTGACTGCCTTGCTTTGGGTGTTTGACTGAAAAATATTGTTAAGTTCATAGACGTCTTTGTTCTTTGCCGCAAGAACAGCTCGTTCACTCAGCCAATCGTGAGTCTTATAATTGGTTTGAATATTGGGAAATACTTTTTCAACCAATTCTTCTTTTGACGTCACTAAATTGTATAAGTTATGAGGCAATAAAATTCGTCCTGAGGTCAGATCAACCGGCACGTTTCTTTTCAAAATTTCCAGCAATTGATGTGAGAACATCTTAGCTGATGGATCGTTTAGCAGCTGGACATGCATATTTATTGTTAATTTTAACGTCTTTACGTAGTGCCACAAAGTAGAGTATTTCAGGCAAGCATTTATTTCGTCAGCTGGTGTCAATCGAGGAATTACAGGTAATGTTTGCCTGAAATCTCCTGCAAGCAATATTAATGCATTCACAAATGGTATGATGTTTTCACGCAAATCTTGCAATGATGGATCAAGAGCCTCGAGCGATTTTTTGTGGGCTATTATGCATTCATCCCAAACAATAAGTTTGCATTTCTGCAATACTTTTTCCATGCTGTATGCTTTGGAAATGTTGCCCGTGGGAGTTTCAATGAATTGCATGTTCAATGGCAATTTCAAAGCCGAAGTAGCAGTTCTTCCACCTGGTAGCAATGTCCCAGCTATTCCAGATGATGCAAGAGTTAAGGTTATGCCATTTTGGGATCGACATGCTGCCAGAATCAATCTAATTAGGAAGGTTTAACCAGTTCCTCCTGGCGTATCTAAGAAGATTTCTCCAAACCCGTTATTGACAGTTTAAATTATTTCATTGTAAATGCCTTTTCGCTCCAGCGTTAGTGTAGGAATATTTGATTGCACATATGACAACAGATCACTCGTGTTATTATATTGTTCACGACGCAATTCTACATTGAACGAAGCAGCAGCAGATCAATTCAGTGATGGCATGTCCAATTGATTGAGAACTTTGTTCGCGATTTCTAAGCACAAATCTTTAATTATTATCAACGTTTCATTGTAGATATTTGCTGTGAAATCCATGTTCATATTTGAATTTTCCTTGCGTATTCGACGGATAATATCTTCAGCCATGTGCGATTTATATTTCTCCCATAACTCTGTTGGATATGAAGGAGAGCCGGTGGTCAATATGACTGCAAACAATGCACGAATTTGATTTGGATGTGACGTGTTGGACGCGTCATTAATGCATACATCCCAGTGTCGGTCGTTCTCCAATAAATTCAGAGCTTGATGTGCACTACGGGAAGTGGCATATGTTACGCCGTTGACAAATCTCAATGGCTGGAAAGACGTTGGACTGGGCACATTTACCAACAGCATGCGAAGAAAGAAGCGTTTATCATGATTACAATGCACGGAGTAGTCTGCCTATCGTAGTTTATGTGAATACGTCAGGTTGTCCGTCGACTCGCTCTCCTCGTTTGCGCCGTTCAAATGATTTTTCACTGGTATTTCATGTGTATTACATAGGCACTTCCGAATCCAGCATTGTTTTTGCAAACACGTCATTTTGACATAACGTGAAGAAAGCAGTTAACTTAACGCTGTAGCCAGTGGATCCATAGCTATTTGTTGCATATTTGCAACTGTGAAATAAACGTGTTGTCCACTTTCTTGTTTTTAAAACCAAAACAAAAAAAAAAGAAACGAAATATTTAAATACAAACGCAGATCAATCAACACAGGTCAATTTCAACACCATTTGCAATGAAAAATAAGAAGTTAAAAAATGAAAGAAAAACAATGAAAAAAAATTAACAAAGAAACTATACCCACGAAATATACGGTATGGTAAACAACACAGCTCAATTCCAATACCATCTCACACAAAATAATTAAATAAAAATGAAAATAAATCAAAATCAATGAAAATTCAATTTATCAATGCAATCAGAAACCCTGAAATGTAATCGTAACATATTTTGTATAGCGTGTGTGGCACTTACGTGCAACAGATGGCGCTCTTTTAAAAAAAATATGTTTATATCTGTCACAGGTGTGGCATATAAATAGTAGGTATATAAAAACACGCACATATTCGAATGAAATGTTGTGCAAATATTTCAGAGCTATCGGTGAAGAAATTTCGGAGATTACTACATGTGTTGCTCTTACGTCCTACAAATGACGCTGTTAAAAAAAAAAAAAAAAAAAAACTTTTTTCCTGTCACAGGTGAGGCATGTATATAGTGGGTATACAAAAACACTCGCCAATTCAAATGCAATGTTGTGTCAAAATTTCAAAGCAATCGGTAAAAAAGGTTTCGTAGATTTCCCTCACATGAAAAACACTTGAAAAACACCGCTTTTCAAAATAAGCATGTTTTTCCCCGTTACAGACATGACATCTATAGAGTATGTATATAAAAACCTGCTCGGATGCGAACGGAACAGTGTGTGGAAATTTCCAGATGCTGTCCCCCAACAGGAATCACAGTAACATCTTCGGACTCATCCGCACTGCTGAAATGATTGCAGCCACAAACTGTAAGGAATTCGTACGAATCCTAAACATCCTATACACTGCCAATGGTCTCCCAACATTTCATGTTCCTGAGGAACTCTTCACAACTTCAGCCTCAGCCACCGCCAGTGCTACGACTTCAGCTACAAATACTACTTCTGCCCGTGACATCACCATCTCTTCAATTTCACTGGCAGATATCCCGTCTACTGTCGCCCACCCTCTGCAACATGCTACAGATCCTGCAACTTCGTTGCAAACCGGCACTCCAGACCAACCATCTACTAATCCAGCTGTACCTGCAACTACACCAGCTTCACAGGAATCTACATCTGATGCTTCTGCATACTTCCTTCGGACGATGACTCACTGACTCTGTTGACATAGAGAACATTTACCTTCCCCAGAACGGACATATACCAGTGACTCTCAAGCAGTCATGGAACTACATCTACAACGTGAAAAAACTATTGCTGGATCTCCTGAGTTCAGACGGCTCACCAGCCGTATATATAACAAGAGCTAAGAAGAATACTTGCAGACTGAGTCAGAAAATAAGAATATCTGGATTAAAGCCGACACCATCCTCGAGAAATGCGACGAATCCACACTGATCCCTGAACTTTTCTCCAAGGACTTTGTCGAGTACAATAAACACCATCAAATGACTACGAGAAGCAAGAAGAAGTAGAAGAAAGAAGATACTAGAAAGAATATACAAGAAAGAAGAAAGATAACTCAAGAAAGAAGACACCATCAGAAGACGGACTGTCACCACCTAGAATGAAGAAGTAGGCCCACTGCCGCCCTTCCTTGCCCGACTCAGCCTAGCCAGATGTGGGGTTGTCTTCAGCATCGACTTAAGACATGCAGCTGGGTCATGCCCTGGCACTTTCTCTTCAACTTCAGTGTTTCCTCTCACCAACTTCTCTTCAGCTGTCCCCACTTCAAGGTTCACCCTATGGGCATCTTCTCCTGTATATTATTGCATTGTATATTATTGTACCAGTATTCTCCTTGAATATAACTAAAAATTTTAGGGAAGCAAGCGAGAAAACCTCGATTGCTTGTAATGCCACAATTCATACTCATTCTTCAGTTTTTATTTTTTTTATATATTTTGCGAGGTAAAGAGGATGGAGAAACATAGGTGAAGGGAAGTTTAGAAGTGAGAGATACAGTGAGAGTTATGAAAGCAAACGGGCTGTTCGCCTTGCTGACACTATCCGCCTAGCTGACACCATTCTTCAGTGTTGATGAGTAAATGATATGAGTGGGTTAGACACGGTTGGGTGTGGCCAGTAACTGGTGGAGTGACCGTGGAAAAGCTTCTACTTTGAATATGAAGATGGGGATTTACCTGACAGCTTTCCTGTCCCCCAACAATCGTCTAGCAATATATAAAATGTTGTTAATGCTGATATTAATTGTTATATCACAGGCACATTGCAAACACCCTCTTTTGATACTACTATCATGACTACCAGAGCGGCCTTGTCACTTTTATTATTGCTACAATCACTACCAGAGCTACAACTGCCATTGGTACTACTCCTACCATCACTATCAGAGCTACCACTGTCACTGTTACTAACCCTACCATCACTATCGGAGCTACTACTCTGGTAGCGATAGGGGTAGTACTAGTATCACTGATATTACCATAATTATCACGACCAGAGCTACCACTGTCACTGGTACTACCCCAACTATCAATACAAGAGCTACCACTAGTAGTAGGGATGGAGGCTTACTGACGAATTTTCATTTTTGGCCCAATTCCTCGCTGCGGTCACATGGAATTCTTATGGGGTTAAATTCAGCCCCAATTCGTCACGTCAATCTTAAGGAGTTCTTATGGGGAAAAATAAACTTTATGGTGTTTTGTATTTGTTTAAACAAAAATAAAACTAATGTACAAATCCACAAGGGCCGTGATGAGGATTCGAACCTACGTTCGAGATCATCCCAGGTGCTGCTTTAAACGACTGAGCTACGACATGGTCAAAAGAGTTGAAACTAGAAGTTGTACCTAACTTACTTAGAGCCTGCAGCCTCTCCGAGACACTAACCAGGGTTTTACACAACTTCCCCATGCACTCGAGCTATGTCAGTAAATGTTTATTAATAAATAAATAAATATATTTATTCAGGTAAGGTACATACATACAAGTGATGTTACATTAATGGATTGATATATAGATAGAGCTAGTACATACAATGCCTTAAGCCACTATTACGCAATGCGTTTCGGGCAAGAAACGCATTGCGTAGTAGGCCGTTCTACCTCTTCGCCCTTACTTCATTACACACGGAAAGCACTCTGACACTAAAAAAGTTCTTTCTAATATATCTGTGGCTCATTTAGGTACTCAATTTCCACCTGCGTCCCCTAGTAAGTGTGCCCCTTGGAATAAATAGCATGTCCTTATCTACCCTATCAATTCCTTTGGGAAACTTTTATGTGGTGATCATGTCCTCCCCTAACATTTCTGTCTTCCAGCAACGTGAGGTTTAACTTCCGTAGTCACTCCTGGTAGCTCATACCTCTTAGCTCGCGTATTAGTCTGGTGGCAAACCTTTGAACCTTCTCCAGTTTATTCTTATGCTTGACTAGATATGAACTCCATGCTGGAGCTGCATACTCCAAGATTGGTCTGACATATGTGGTATACAAAGTTCTAAATGACTCCTTACACAAGTTTCTAAATGCCGTTCTTATGTTTGCCAACGTGGCGTATGCCGCTGATGTTATCCTCTTGATATGGGCTTGAGGGGACAGGTCTGGCATGATATCAACACCCAAGTCTTTTTCTCTCTCTGACTCTTGAAGAATTTCATCTCCCAAATGATACCGTGTATCTGGTCTCCTACTCCCTACACCTATCTTCATTATATTACATTTGCTTGGGTTAAACTCCAACAACCACTTGTTCGACCATTCCTTCAGGTTGTCTAGGTTTTCTTGAAGCCTCAAGCAGTCCTTCTCTGTCTTAATCCTTCTCATAATTTTGGCGTCGTCAGCAAACATTGAGAAGAATGAGTCTATACCCTCCGGGAGATCATTTACGTATATCAGAAACAGGATAGGACCGAGTACAGAGCCCTGTGGGAATCCACTGGGGACTTCATGCCAATCTCAGGTCTCACCTCTCACTGTAACTCTCTGCTTCCTATTGCTTAGGTACTCCCTTATCCACTGGAGCACCTAACCAGTCACTCCTGCCTGTCTCTCCAGCTTATGCACCAGCCTCTTATGGGATACTGTGTCAAAGACTTTCCGACAATCCTAGAAAATGCAGTCCGCCCAACCTTCTCTTTCCTGCTTGAACTTTGTCACCTGGCCGTAGAATTCTATTAAGCCTGTAGGGCAAGATTTACCCTCCCTGAATCCATGTCGCCGATTTGTAACGAAGTCTCTTCTCTCCAGATTTTTTACTAGGTTTTTCCTCACGATCTTCTCCCTCACCTTACATGGTATACAAGTCAAGGAAACTGACCTGTAGTTCAGTGCCTCATGTCTGTCACCCTTTTTGTATATTGGGACCATATTAGCCGTCTTCCATATTTCTGATAGGTCTCCCATCTCCAGTGACCTACTATTCATTATGGAGAGTGACCAGTAGAGTGCCTTTACGCACTCTTTTAATACCCATGGTGAAATCCCATCTGGACCAACAGCCTTTCTCACATCCAGATCCAACAGATGTCTCTTGAACTCATCTCTCGTAATTTCGAACCCTTCCAAGGCCGCCTGATTTACTGCCCCCTCTCCTAACGCAGTGACCTCACCTTGTTTTATTGTGAAGACCTCCTAGAACCTTTTGTTGAGTTCTTCACACACCTCTTTGTCATTCTCTGCATACCTGTCTTCGCCTGTTCTAAGTGTCATTATCTGTTCTTTCACTGTTGTTTTCTTCCTGATGTGACTGTGGAGTAGCTTTGGTACGGTGTTGGCTTTATTAGCTATATAATTTTCATAATTTCTCTCTGCTTCTCTTCTCACACTAACATACTCGTTCCTGGTTCTCTGATATCTCTCTATTCTTTCTGATGTCCTGTTATTTCGGAAGTTCCTCCACGGCCTTTTGTTCATTTCCTTTCCTTCCATACATGCCCTATTAAACCACGGATTCTTCTTTTGCTCCTAGGATTTTTCTTTTTGTGCCGGGATGAACCTGTTTACTGCCTCCCGACACTTTTGGGTGACATAGTCCATAATGTCGTGTACAGACTTAGCTCTGAGGTCTGTGTCTCATGGTATATTCATTAGGAAACTTCTCATCTCCTCATAATTTCCCTTTCGGTATGCCAGACTTTTGTTTCCTAGTTCTTTTCGGGAGGAGATAAATCTTAGCTGTCTGTGTGTGTCTGACTCTGGTGAAAATTGTTATTTATTTTCATTCTCTCCATAACTGGATTTTTTGTATTAATTTCTTTACTGACTTGTTCTGTACATTGTAAATTTGTTTTCTCCTTTGTTGTTTCAATTTTCCATGTATCCATTCTTTCTTGTGAGCAAGTGTAATTCCTCCCGCTTGCAGGTGAAACCTCTTGGTAGCTACAGTAACGCCTGTGAGCAGGTGTAAACTCTTTGTTAGTAAGTGTAAACTCTTTGTTAGTAAGTGTAAACTTTTTGTTAGTAAGTGTAAGCTCTTTGTTAGTAAGTGTAAACTCTTTGTTAGTAAGTGTGAACTCTATGTAAGTCAATGTAAACTCTTTGTTAGTAAGTGTAAATTCTTTGTAAATACATGTAAACTCTTTGTTAGTAAGTGTGAGCTCTTTGTTAGTATGTGTAAACGCTTTGTTAGTAAGTGTAAACTCTTTGTAAATAAGTTAAAATATTTGTTAGTTGTGTAAACTCTTTGTTAGTAAGTGTAAACTCTTTGTTAGTAAGTGTGAGCTCTTCGTTAGTAAGTGTAAACTCTTTACAAATAAGTTAAAATATTTGTTAGTAGTGTAAACTCTGTGTTAGTAAGTGTAAACTCTTTGTTAGTAAGTGTAAACTCTTTGTAAATAAGTTAAACTCTTTGTTAGTAAGTTTAAACTCTTTGTTAGTAAGCGTAAACAGTTTGTTAGTAAGTGTAAACTATTTGTTAATAAGTGTAAACTCTTTGTAAATACGTTAAACTCTTTGTAAATACGTTAAACTCTTTGTTAGTAGGTGTAAACTCTTTGTTAATAAATGTAAACTCTTTGATAGTGAGTGTAAACTCTTCGTTAGTAAGAGTAAACTCTTTGGTATTATGTGTAAACTATTTGTTAGTAAGTTCCAAGGGGTTGTCATAGCCAGGGGGTGGTAATGGGGGACGAGCTCCCATGACCTATAAAATGCTCCTATAAGGCATGCGTCTCAAATAGCCTCTGACAACCAAGTCCAACTCCTGGCCTGCACGGGTGGCTTAGTCTAAGTCCGGCGGAACTGCTTTTACCGACAGGAGAAGGGGCGAGGGCGTGCCTCTGGCGCCTTAAAACCAGCTGCTCCGGGTAGATGGGACTCGATAGCCTGGGAAGGCAGCCCATCTAGGGGAAGGAAAACCCTGATTTTAAACCTCCGCTGCCTTGCGGCCATACCCTTTTTTTTGGGAAAGGCTTCAGGAGTCAACCTCGAGGAAAAATCCGGAGTTGGAGCCCCTAAGGCAGTTCGTTGTTGACGTCGACCTCGTTCTGGCAGCTCCTGCGACGTTGCTGGAACCATGCGTATTGGCATTTGCCTTTCTATTGGATAATTTCAGCAACGTGGAGAGGGGGGACCTGCTGCATGGGTAACAGCTTCTCCTCCATATCTACCTACCCAGGCTTTGCACCCTGAAGAGGACACTCCAGCTTCGCCTCACAGCGTCGAACCAACACGGGAAGCGACAGTCTACCGGTTTTAAGTCTTCTGCTCGATTGGCGAAGAGTGTGACGCCAGGGGTTGCTTCCGACGGTGGGAGGGGTCATCGCGCCCCACTGGGCAGCTACCGCCCGCCTCAAGCTGGGCAAACCCCAGCCAATAAGGTGTTGCCTCGCCACGGTCCGTTAACCTCACTGGGTGCGTGGGGTTTAGGGTGAAAACTGACAAGCGGCCCGACAACTTTGCACCAAGTAATACCAAACCAAAGAAGAAAATATCAACTGCCCTAAAGCTGGGCACATGGAACGTCAGGACACTGACACCAGGTTTCTCTGACGACCTGCAAGAAATCAATGACGCCCGAAAAACAGCAATCATCGATAGGGAGCTGAGCAAGCTGCAGATGGATGTTGTTGCTCTCCAAGAGACCAGGCTCCCAGGATCAGGATCTGTGAGAGAGAGGACCTTCTCTTTCTTCTGGCAAGGAAAACCTCCAGATGAGACCAGAGAACATGGTGTGGGATTTGCCGTCAGGAATGCACTGTTGGGACACATTATGCCACCGATGGGTGAAACCGAACGAATTCTGTCTCTACAACTGTACTCCCAAACAGGACCAGTCAATGTAATTAGTGCATATGCACCAACCCTGACTTCTCCAGCAGAGGCAAAGGAAAAATTCTACGATGACTTCAACAGAGACATAGCGAGAATCCCTGTAAAGGAGCCACTGTTCATCCTCGGCGACTTCAACGCCAGAGTGGGTGCCGAGCACAACATTTGGCCCACTTGCCTGGGTCAATTCGGCATAGGAAGGATGAATGAGAACGGGCAACGTCTGCAAGAACTCTGCTGCCTTCATGGTCTTTGTGTCACCAACACGTTCTTCGGCACAAAGCCTCAACACCGAGTATCTTGGAGACACCCCAGATCCAAGCACTGGCACCAGCTTGACCTGATTCTTACCAGGCGTGCAAGTCTACCCAGCATCAAGATTACGCGTAGCTAGCAGAGTGCTGTCTGTGACACCGACCACTCCCTGGTATGTAGCAGGGTCAAGATGCAACCAAAGAAGATTCATCACTCGAAAAAGGCGGGCAGACCTCGCATCGACACCACCAAGACCCGCAACCAGGACAAGGTGGAAGATTTTGCTCACGTGCTCGAGGAAGCTCTCCCTGGCCCAGCTGGGGTCACTGCCTGTAAAAGATGGGTGCACTTCAGAGACGCTGTGTTCAACGCTGCTATTTCCACCTTTGGCAAGAAGACCAACAGGTCGGCAGACTGGTTCGAGGTTCACTCGGAAGAGATGACACCTGTAATCGAAGAGAAGAGAAACGCCTTGGCAGCCTACAAAGCCTGCCCAAGTCAGCGCAACTTACAGATCCTTCGGGCCGTCCGCTGCAAAGTGCAGCAGAGCGCCAGGCGATGTGCCAACAACTATTGGCTCCAGCTCTGCTCCCAGATACAGACTGCAGCGGATACAGGCAATGTGAGGGGAATGTATGACGGCATCAAGCAGGTCCTCGGCCCAATCCAGAGGAAGACCGCTCCTCTGAAATCTGCCACTGGCGAGGTGATTCAGGACCAGACACTGCAGCTGAAGCGCTGGGTCGAGCACTACTCTGAGCTATACGCCAGGGACAATGTGGTCACCGAAGATGCCCTGAGCGCCATTGAGTGTCTGCCTGTGTTAATGGAGCTCGACAGCGAACCGACCCTGGAAGAACTCAGCGATGCCCTAGACTCCCGTGCTTCTGGTAAAGCTCCTGGCAAAGATGGCATTCCTGCTGAGACCTTGAAGTGCTGCAGAGATAGCCTGCTCATGGAGCTGCATGAAATTCTCTGCCTCTGCTGGGAAGAAGGAGAGGTGCCACAGGACATGAGGGATGTCAACATCGTCACACTGTATAAGAATAAAGGTGACAGGGGCGACTGCAACAACTACCGTGGAATCTCCCTCCTCAGTATTGTCGGAAAGCTGTTTGCTCGAGTCGCATTGAAGAGGGAGAGCAAGAATCACCAGCATGTACACAATGCTGAAACAGAGACGAATGCGCTGGCTCGGGCACGTTGCGCGAATGGGCGACGGCAGGATCCCCAAGGATCTCCTGTACGGAGAGCTGAGGCAGGGAAAGCGTCCAGCAGGCAAGCCCCAGCTACGGTACAAAGACGTATGCAAAAGGGACCTGAAAGCCATGGACGTCGATCTTGCTACATGGGAGACACTGGCTGCAGACCGTTCAGCCTGGAGGCAGTCTGTTCAACGAGGTCTCTCCAAGTTCGAGGAGTCACTTGCCAAGGAATCGGAGGCAAAGAGACAGAGAAGGAAAGCCGGTAACCAGGAAGACAGACCAGAATCGGACTTAGCCTCATCAGTCACACCAGACGCTGCACCAGGATTGACAACTAGGGCGCAACTCCATAGTCTCCCGAGACTGAAGGATGCCTACTATATTTGTTAGTAAGCGTAAACTTTGTTAGTAAGTGTAAACGCTTTGTTAGCAATTGTAAACTTTTTGTTAGTAAGACTAAAGTCTTTGCTATTAAGTGTAAGCTCTTTGTTAGTAAGTGTAAACTCTTTGTATATAAGTGTAAACTCTTTGTAAATAAGTGTAAACTCTTTGTTATCAACAGAAAACTCTTTGTTAGTAAGTGTAAACTCTTTGTTAGTAAGAGTAAACTCTTTGTCAGTAGGAGTAATCTCTTTGTTAGTATATATAAACTCTTTGTTAGTAAGTCTAAACTCTTTGTTAGTAAGCGTAAACTGCTTGTTAGTAAGTGAAAACTCTTTGTTAGTAAGTCTAAACTCTTTGTTAGTAAGTGTAAACTCTTTGTTAGTAAGTGTAAACTTTCAGAGAACGTTTACCTTTTGCAATAAACGTAAAAAACGTAAAAAACGCAGTAAATTTTCTCTTAAACTTTCGGAGAAAGTTACCTCAATGATTTGCGTGTTCATTAGAGATATTTTAAAAAGGCAATATTAGTGGCCCATTCAAATCACCTACAGAGGCATTCACAATGGCAATTATAGAGCCATTTACAAAAGTACTTGGTTAGAGATAGGCATCAATAAAAATGCTAAGATAGATACTAGCACAGGCACTTATAAAGACACGCATATGCCTTCAGAGACACATATAGACTCTCTCAAAGACACTTACATTGACACTCACAGAAGTACTCATAATGGCAATGGCAAAGCCACTCACATATATAGTCACATAAATAACCTCTGAGTATCACAGAGATACAGAGAAGCTCACTGAGGAATTTACAAAGGCACTTATGGAAACACCCAAAGAGACAGTCACAAAGACACTCATAGATGCCCTATTGATTAGAGATTTTTTATTAGATATCTGTTGATTAGTGATATATCTATGAGTACACAGGTACTCATAGAGTCACTTACAGAAACATTGAAACTTTCAAACAAGTACTCTCAGTTGCAAAGACAATCAGAAATACACTCATAAATATCACACACAGAAACACTCACATAGACGGTCAAGGAAGCACTCGGAGGCACTCATAAAAACATTCATACAAGTTTGTAAAAATGTGCTCACATAGACATTCGTGGCATTCATAAAGATACACAGACTCTCACAAATACATACACCTATAGAGGCTCTCACAGAGGTACTCAAAAAGGCTCTCACAGAGGTACTCAAGGAGGCTCTAACAGAGGTACTCAAAGAGGCTCTCACAGACGTACTCAAAGAGGCTCTCACAGAGATACTCAAAGAGGCTCTCACAGAGGTACTCAAAGAGGCTCTCACAGACGTACTCAAAGAGGCTCTCACAGAGATACTCAAAGAGGCTCTCACAGAGGTACTCTGAGTACCTATCAGAGATAGTATCACTGATAGTACTCAGTAAGTAACTCTCTCACAAGAGATACTGACATTGGCATTCATGAAAGAGTGAATGAGACACTCAGAGAGCGACAATGAGGGATACTAAGAGACACTCAAAGAGAAAGTCAAAGAGACAATCACAGAGACACGCACAAAGACACTCACAGATACACTAAAAGACACTCACATAGGAACTCACAAATTTTCTTTCACAGGTAATCATAAGGGCACTCACAGAGACGCTCACAGAAACGCTTACAGATAGACACAGAAATATTCAGTCACGTAGGCGCTTACTGAGACACATAGGGATTTACAGTCACTTACAAAGGCTCACAGAGGGCCTCTCATAAAGACACTCACAAAAGGTATTTGCAGACACACTCATAAACACACCCTGACTGACACAGATACACCCACAGAGACACTAACATAGGCAATGAGTGGTTTACAAAGCCCCAAAGGAACTCACAAACACTCACAAAGATATTCTATGAGATACAAAAATATAAAACAGGGACACTCACAGAGGCGCAAGTAAACTCACAAAGACACAGGGACTTTCACATAGACACAGGGACACTTACAGAGACGCAGGGAGACTCATACAGACACAGCGAAACTCACAGAGAAACAAGGACACTCACAGGGACACGGAAACACTCACAAAGACCCCAGGACACTCACAGAGGCACAGAAAATCTCACAGAGACAGAGACACTCAAAGAGACATAGGAACACTCACAGAGACACAGAGGCGCTCAAAGAGACAAAGGGACGCTCACAAATACATAGTGACCATCACAGACACAGGGACACTCACAGAGACACAGAGACAGTCACAAAGACTCAGGGACACTCAGAGAGACACAGAGACAGTCACAAAGACTCAGGGACAGTGACAGAGACACAGAGACAGTGACAGAGACACAGAGACAGTCACAGAGACTCGAGGACACTCACAGAGAACCAAGGGCAATCACACAGATACTGGGACACTTACAGAGAAGTTTAAAAAGACACTTACTGAGGCACTCACAAACACTCATAAAGACACTCACAGAGTTACTTAG
Organism: Procambarus clarkii; assembly: GCF_040958095.1. Taxonomy (NCBI): domain Eukaryota; kingdom Metazoa; phylum Arthropoda; class Malacostraca; order Decapoda; family Cambaridae; genus Procambarus; species Procambarus clarkii. Next base: position 9,793,971 of record NC_091201.1, read on the forward strand.
ACACTCATTGTGACACTCACATAAACGCTTACATTAATTGATAAGACAGGCGCTTACAGACCAACTAATACAGGTGCTCATAGACAAACTAATACAGGTGCTCATAGAGAAACTAATACAGGCGCTCATAGACAAACTAATACAGGCGCTCATAGACAAACTAATACAGGTGCTCATAGACAAACTAATACAGGCGCTCATAGACAAACTAATACAGGCGCTCATAGACAAACTAATACAGGCGCTCATAGACAAACTAATACAGGTGCTCATAGACAAACTAATACAGGCGCTCATAGACAAACTAATACAGGCGCTCATAGACAAACTAATACAGGCGCTCATAGACAAACTAATACAGGTGCTCATAGACAAACTAATACAGGTGCTCATAGACAAACTAATACAGGTGCTCATAGACAAACTAATACAGGTGCTCATAGACAAACTAATACAGGCCCTCATAGACAAACTAATACAGGTCCTCATAGACAAACTAATACAGGTGCTCATAGACAAACTAATACAGGTGTTCATAGACAAACTAATACAGGTGCTCATAGACAAACTAATACAGGTGCTCATAGACAAACTAATACAGGTGCTCATAGACAAACTAATACAGGTGCTCATAGACAAACTAATACAGGCCCTCATAGACAAACTAATACAGGTCCTCATAGACAAACTAATACAGGTGCTCATAGACAAACTAATACAGGCCCTCATAGACAAACTAATACAAGTGCTCACTAAAGCAATCAGACATAAACAGAAACGCTCACAGTGAAACTCACAAAGACACTCAAATAGGTACTCACAGAGAGACTCACGCGGGTATTCTTAGAGGCACCCACAGAAAATCTGAAGAGACACTTGCAGAAACACTCAGAGAGACGCTTTGGGAGACACTTACATAGGCACTCATAAAGATACAGATGTACTCAAAGATATACTCAGAGACACTCACAGAGGTATTAACAGATAAATTTACTGAGGTTCTCACAGATAAAATCACAGAGGCCCTGAAAGAAGTACTCTCACAGAAACTTACGTAGGCACTCAGACACTCATTCCCACAGGTACTCTCAGAGACACTCACACACTCACTCCCACAGGTACTCTCAGAGACACTCACACACTCACTCACACCGGTATTCAAAGACACTCACTCCCAAAACTACTCATCTTGAGGTTATCTTGAGATGATTTCGGGGCTTTTTTTAGTGTCCCCGCGGCCCGGTCCTCGACCAGGCCTCCACCCCCAGGAAGCAGCCCGTGACAGCTGATTAACACCCAGGTACCTATTTTACTGCTAGGTAACAGGGGCATAGGGTGAAAGAAACTCTGCCCATTGTTTCTCGCCGGCGCCTGGGATCGAACCCAGGACCACAGGATCACAAGTCCAGCGTGCTGTCCGTTCGGCTCCCACAGGTACTCTCAGAAACACTCACTACTGTCTTATCGTCGTGAGAGGAGTGTCGAGGGAGACAAACGTGTCCGTAGGGCATCAGCAAACTAACGTCAATTATCTCGAGATATTGTAGTGTTACAGAGACAAGAAACTGTCACAAGAGTCCCCACAAATGCAGTGATCAAGTATATAGTGAGCTCCTATTGCGTTTGATCAGTTATGGAAAGCATAAGTCGAGTGGCAACATCAGTACAATACCGTGGGACAGTAAGCCAGGTCGGACGAATTGGCGAGTATAGTGTTGGTGAAGCGGAATTATAGCAATCATAGTGATCGATCCCACCTAAGTGTGTGCCCACAACGTAGAAAGTATGCGATGTTGTATATGCTGATTGACGGTTTGCTGCTTTGTAGATTTTGAGGTTATCTTGAGCTGATTTCTGGGCTTAGCGTCCCCGCGGCCCGGTCCTCGACCAGGCCTCCATTTTGTTACACCCCACCAAGGAAGCAGCCCGTAGCAGCTGACTAACTCCCAAGTACCTATTTACTACTAGGTAACAGGGGCATCAGGGGTGAAAGAAACATTTTGCCCATTTGTCTCCGCCTCCACCGGTGATCGAACCCGGAACGTCAGGATTACGAATCCGAGACGCTCTCCACCCAGCTGTAAGGCGCCCCAGGCACTGCCTCAGATTCACCAACAGTTTATGGGTCCAACAGTTAACTGGTCCCGGCTGGTGGGGGTACGATGTTGTCGTCTTGTGGGGCTTTGGGTGGGTGCTTGCCTTGCTGGGCTCGTTCTGTGGCAGAGCTTCTAGCAGCAATTTTATCGTCACTGGTAAGGACTCGAATAGCACTTGAGGTATTTCCCTCTTCAATTTTCTTGGAGATTTGTGCTCTGATTTTGTACGTTTCCGATGTTTTCTTCTTACTATTTCTACAAAGGGTGTGTTAATTATTTTGCTCGAGAAGGCAGACGAACTACGATATTCCCCTTGAGTATTCATTTATCGCTTTAATGACCGAGAATGCAAGTGATTTGTCCCCGTCCTTGGAGGGAGGGTGAGGCATACATTGCAAAAAAAGGAAATTATGCCTTGCTTAAATGTTTTCTGGAGCGTCATTGACTCTTTTTGGAAGATATACATGATCCAATATATTTATATATATAGGCCTGTTAGTCTAGTGGTATGATTCTCGCTTAGGATGCGAGAGGCCCGGGTTCAACTCCCGGACAGGCCCGATAACCTTTTTGTCTCGATAGCACTGTGACTATGTTTTCGACTTGTAATTTAGGATCCTAAATTCGATTTCCGAGAGGTGCAAAAGTGGGTGTTTAGTCCATTTAACCGGTCTATACTTTTGACCGGTTAGTCCAAGGTATAGACCCAAATCAGTCCATACCTCACACAAACATCCTAAACTCCTACCAAGACTCACATAAGTCCATCCCCAGGGTTAGCCTGTCAATACTCATCTATTCACACTCCCACACAAGTTCGACTGCACACAATCGTTAGAGCTGGCCCATACCTTGTTCTGGGTCCTTCATTTCCCCCTGTCGTCCGACTGTGGACCTGCACCTTTTGTGGCTGACATCCTCTCCGATTCTATTCTTATACTCAAACCTTCTTGCTTACTCAAACCATGAATGTGTTAGTTGTCCGACCACGCCCCGCCTTGACAATCTAAAACATATAAATTTGTCTTTGGCCTTGTTTACCTTGATCACGACATACATTGTTTTATATTTTTTTTCGAACCTATGTAAATTTCCTCAAGTATGTTTGGTCCAATCCTGGTCCTCTTCTCGGCGTGTTGGTGTAATCCCACACACAAAAAGACCTGACCTCTGATAATGCACTTGAAGCAGTCGCCAGTCTCCCAATCCACATCTTGAAGCATTGAAACACAGTAACTATTCATTCTTACTCATTGACTTCAGATTATAAACAGATTCTTCGAAATAAATTTTATTTAACATATAACAGTAGAAAGGCTCTGCAAATCATACAGATTATCACAGGAACGGTAAGTCATATTTAATGGTCACAGACGATTCCGGTTCTCATCACACTAACAAACGCTAGACCGTTCTTGGTGTTCATCATACATTCGTTTATTCAGACGTGCTAAACATCACGCTGGGTTTGCACAGGGAAGTTACCAAAGTTCTACGGATGTATTTAACAATCACACTTCAGGTATATACTTCACAGGGGAGGAATCAGTCAATATGCTGCTAGCTAAAGTGAGCTTAACAGCCACAATAACAAATATAACACCTCTCTAACACTCGATAAGAAACAAACCAAGGTAAAGACCTGGTGTCTACTTCAAGGTAGGGTTACAAAAAACGATCCTCACAGAACAGGTGACAATCTATCCACATCTTAAACCTAAGACACAAGTCAAGGTAAACGTCTCTGATTTCCTGACCAAATCAGGACCAAAGTTATATGGCGTAGTTAAGCCCTGTGTTCGGGTTGACAAATCCATAACGAGCCATTATACGAGTTCGCAGGTCGGCATTCGATCCAGCACAATCCAATCGGTTCACGAATGTTCCTTTCGTCTTTGAAATTACATATCCTTGTCCTCATGGTGGAGTACCGCGTAATGTTACCTAACATTACGTCATAATAGTGGCATTAAATTTTTGATACTATGATCAACTCTTATAACGTTAATTAATAATGGCGTATTATAGGCGTCAGATTGTTTCAGTCACTATGAACTGTCGAGCCAGTTGATACTAAAGGGCATGAACCTATAACATTCTGCCAGAGGTAAACTTTTGACAGGATCTGTTCTGAAATTGAACACGTCAACCCTTGCAGAAAGCATACTGGAAATGTGTTTGTAGCCAAACTCGCTTCACAACAGTTCCCCTTCGAGATAAACCGAACGGGGAAAGTAAGGACTCGGGGAGGAACTCATTGTGAGTTGGATAAGGCGTGGAACACAGTTTAAACTAGACTATTTGGGGAGGACACAGTGAACAATTGGTTTAGGAGACCCTTCCGCAGGATGCTTCACGGGACACTCTCCTGCCTATGAAGACATCGCGATACTTCTCTGGTGACACCCCAGCAAGGCTCTAGTGACAAACTACCATGCCTTAAATGTCACAATACCGTATTCTTTTGGCGACACACGAGGCATGTCGCAGTGTGCCTCACGAGGAAGGCGAAGTTATACACCGAGATAATCCTCTCCTAGTCTACACGGCCATAGTCACGGCCATAGTCACGGCCATAGTCACGGTCATAGTCACGGCCAAACAAAACAAAAAACTTGGCAATAGTCACGGCCATAGTCACGGCCATATATATATATATATATATATATATATATATATATATATATATATATATATATATATATATATATATATATATATATATATATATATATATATATATATATACATATATATATATGCATATATATATATACATATATATATATACATATATATACATACATACATACATACATACATATATATATACATATAATATATAATAAACACAGAAGACAATGTCCAACATAACAGGCCAATTACACTGGATTAATCTTTGTGTTTAGATAGGAGATGCCTCGTATGGGCCAATAAGCCTTCTGCAGCCCCTACGTTTATCCCTTATGTATCCCCCCATGTTTTCACCTTAATTGTATTATCACCTGACCTAATGCGGGTATAAAATCAACAAGTATTGTAAGATCTGTTCACTTGAGAATGAACCATGGAGGTTCGAAACGTCGTGCAAATTATACAAATAAGTGTAATACACTCTATAGTAAATCACTTCTTTTCTTCACCTTAAAAGTACGAAAATGAGTTTTGGAGAACTCCTATTTCAATTAAGCCCTGATGCTAAGAAAATAGTTAGAGGGATAGAAGCCCTAAACCAGAAAATAATAAATACAGAATATGCGGTCATATTCAATGAAACATGTTTGAAAGAAAACCTGCTGCCAGTATACACCAACATATATATATATATGTATATATATATATATTTATATATATATATATATATATATATATATATATATATATATATATATATATATATATATATATATATATATATATATATATATATATATATATATATATAACTGAAAACTCACACCCCAGAAGTGACTCGAACCCATACTGCCAGGATCAACGCAACTGGTATGTACAGGGACGCCTTAATCCGCTTGACCATCACGACCGGACAAAAGGAAGTGATAGCCGAAGCTATTTGAACCACTTCCCCGCCGGCACTCGGATGGTAATCTTGGGCATAGCATTTTATCAAATCACCTCATTCTTTGGGGCACACGTGAGGAATTTGTGTTCCTCACGGTTGCACCAAAGAATGAGGAGATTTGATAAAATGCTATGCCCAAGATTACCATCCGAGTGCCAGCGAGGAAGTGGTTCAAATAGCTTCGGCTATCACTTCCTTTTGTCCGGTCGTGATGGTCAAGCGGATTAAGGCGTCCCTGTACCTACCAGTTGCGTTGCTCCTGGCAGTATGGGTTCGAGTCACTTCTGGGGTGTGAGTTTTCAGTTGCATATAGTCCTGGGGACCATTCAGGCTTCTTCGCATATATATATATATATGTCGTACCTAGTAGCCAGAACGCACTTCTCAGCCTACTATGCAAGGCCCAATTTGCCTAATAAGCCAAGTTTTCATGAATTAATGGTTTTTCGTCTACCTAACCTAACCTAACCTAACGTTTTCGGCTACCTAACCTAACCTAACCTATCTTTATAGGTTAGGTTAGGTTAGGTAGGGTTGCTTAGGTTCGGTCATATATCTACGTTAATTTTAACTCCAATAAAAAAAAATTGACCTCATACATAATGAAATGGGTAGATTTATCATGTCATAAGAAAAAAATTAGAGAAAATACATTAATTCAGGAAAACTTGGCTTATTAGGCAAATCGGGCCTTGCATAGTAGGCTGAGAAGTGCGTTCTGGCTACTAGGTACGACATATATATATATATATATATATATATATATATATATATATATATATATATATATATATATATATATATATATATATATATATATATATATATATATATATATATATATTGTGACGATAATCTCCTTCAAGAGATTGAGCCTGCTCTTCCCTCCACAAATACGTCGATACATCTATATAAAACTACTATGGAAGAAATGTCCAACAATGACAACAACACCAGCAAGGTTTGCCAGAGCGCAAAACGTATGCAGCCAGGGACACCTGCTCAGACTCAAACCGCCAAACTACCCGTCTTGCTGCCGGCTCCTCGCTGATTGGTCGCCGGTCTGGCTGCAACTGCACTCGCCCACCATACTACTTGATGTCTGGGGCCGCCACGACCTCAGTCCTCAGAATATTCAGTGCTTTCACACAGTTAACACTTCTCCCTGCTAGACGTAAGCTTTGGCATACGTTTACTAAGAGAGGTGATAGCTTAAAGCCAATATTCCCGCACCTCTCATTTACTTGTATATTGCACTTCTTGTTATTTTGCTCACTTGTCTTAACGTAACTTTTCATTGTGTCATTTAATTATTCTTATTATTTTGATTGATTTTATTATACGAATTTGTAAGTCTATTTTATTCATGTTTTTATTTATTTAACGTAATTAAAATTTCATTGTTAAAATTTACTTGTGTTTTGTGTGTCTTCTCCTTACCTTACCACAGACGAAGTTCCAGATTTTCTATTTTTTTTTATACTATGTGACGAGGCCATACCCCTAGCTTTGAACAGCCGAACACCAACACGTTACCGTCACATATTATATGGGGGCCTGTCCTAGGAGCTTCACTCAGGTACTGGTGCCAAGTGGTAATTTATGGTAAGCGTATTTAACTTTGTTAACGTAGCTTTTTACTATTTTTCATATTCAATTTCATTTTTTATATGGTGCGGTGTATTGTGCATTACGAGAGTAACATATGGTGAAGGTGAGACAACTTTGGATTACGTTTTGACTGTAGGCCTCAGTCATACTCTTAATTGGTCATCTCTCCCTCCGTGTTATTACTCGTGTTTACCATCTTTGTCCCTTGGATATTTCTCATTTTTGACAGATCATCATATTGGTACCCTGGTACTGTGGTCTGCCCCGGGTCAAGAGTACCCAATCTTCTGCAATCTGACTGTAGGAGGACAAAGAGGGCCATAGTTCCTCTAGCTCGAACTTTAGTTGCTGAATTGGGACCTCAGCAGCAGTTCTCGTCACGTGTTGACACCTCGCACCCCTACACGTCAGTCAGAGATGATGATACATACAACGGTAGGGAATTAGCGTACTTTTTCAGAGCACAAAAGTTCGCTAATTCTGTAAGTATCATATTAAATTCAGTAGGAAAAACTTGCTTTCTGTCCTATAGAGACTTGGCAAGGTATGCCTACATCCTTGGACTACCAATTTTACTTTTGAGGCAATTTGCTGTTTCATTTGTTTTCGAAACTCTGTTTCATTTGTTAGTAGGATTTTCTTGCCCTTATCCTCTTACATGAGTACCGGGTACAAGATTTCCTGCACCCTTGATTTAAAATTAATCATTTAACATCTTTTACTTAACTTTAATTGTTAAAGATCCCACAGGATAGGTATCAGTTGCCACGTTGTCCTGTTTCTGACATTCACTATTGAATATTCGTGTACCTTTATTTGCTAATTTCACCATGTTTCGTCTCCAAGCTTTCCGTGCAAATCCAGCAGGTGAAATAGGGACTTTAAGTCGTGCCAAGAGGAGTGAATTACAAACTCTTGCACATGAGTATCAACTAGAAGTTCCCTACCAAGCCAACAAAAATGACCTATACAACCTGTTGCTGGATTACTATTTAGAACAAGGTAAGATAGACTCTGAAACTCATGAAACTTACTATATTGCAGAAAAAAACTGATTTGGCAACGATGAAACTCAAATTGGAACTGGCAAAGATTGAACGTGAGCAGCAAAAGGAAGCCCGCGAGCAGCAAAGGGAAGCCCGCGAACAGCAAAGGGAAGCAGCTGCCATACGAAGGGAAGAACAAGAACGCGAAGCTGCCTTGAGAAGAGAAGAACACGAATGTGAGGTCGCATTACTCCATGAACGTGAACGAGTACAACTTGAAACCAAACAACGCGAGTTGGAGATGCAACGCGAACATGACAAGCAACAAGCGACTCTGGCTCTTGAGTGTCGTCAACGCGAAATCGCCTTGGAAACTTCGCACTTCACTCAACGCCAACAAGCTACTGCCAATCTTCCCATCAGTTTTAATATATCACATGCAAGTAAGTTAATGCCATCCTTTGTAGAAGCAGAAGTTGATGTGTTCTTTACCACCTTTGAAACCCTTGCTAATCAACTCAGTTGGCCTGTCGACCAATGGGCCACACTTCTCAGAGTCCATCTTACAGGTAGAGCTGCAGTCACACTCAGTACTCTGGCGTCTGAGAATGACTACCCAACTCTGAAACAAGCAGTGTTGGACGCCTACCTCCTCTCTACTGAAAGTTATAGAAGGAAATTCCGTGACCACCTGAAGGCAAGTACCACTACCTTCCTCGAGTTTGCTAACACGAAACGGAGGTATTTCATGAAATGGCTGGAAGCAGCACATGTCTCTACTTTTACAGAACTCGTCAACCTGATGCTTGTTGAAGAATTCTTGAGACGTGTGCCGCCTCCTGTCCGCCTCTACTTAGCAGATAAAGAAGAAACCGACTACCTGAAGTGTGCTAAGTCGGCTGACACTTACAGCCTCATCCACCGGCTGACACCCATACCATCCTCCAGTAAGAAGTCGTGGTACAGTTACGAGAAAGTGAGCCCCGATCAAGCTGGTTCGCAACTGTACTGCAAGTATTGTAGACTCTATGGACATACCATAGACAAGTGTGGTAAGTCTCAATACAAGGGAACCACTGAACAACAAAAACCCAAACCAACTCCTCCTAAGTCCGGTAAGCCTGTGATGAATGTTGGTGTTAATGTTAATGATCTTTCTCTTTTCAGTAACCACCTGTATACTGGAACTGTCTCTGCCAACGGTTCAAATCCGGAGGGACGTTTCAAATTGAAGATCTTGAGGGACACAGCGGCTCTTCAATCGATCATCTTGAAGTCGGCTGTGCCCAACATCGTCTACACCGGAGAAACTGTCTTCATCACTGACCTCACTGCTACCACTCCATACCCTCTCGCCAGAGTCCACCTGGATTGTCCCTACGTGAACGGAGAAGTCCAAGTCGCCGTCAGGGAAAAGCCTTTTCCCATGCCTGGAGTGCAACTTCTCCTAGGCAACGACTTGGCAGAAGACCTGCAACCGACCAACCTGATCGTCATGGACAAACCCCAGGTGTGTAACTCTGTGCCAAGTAACCCTATTCTAGAGTATGTTCCAGTAGAGGTTCAAGAGAGTGATGAAGTTTCTCCTCCGGTTCTCGTGACCACCCGTGCACAAGCCGCACGTCCACAGCCAGCTGACTCTACTGCTACCGCTGTCCCTCAAGACCCTCAGAAACTACCCCCGCATCTGACCAAGTTGGAGTTCCGTAAGTTGCAGAGGGAAGATCTTACTTTAACACCATTGTTTTTCCAGGCTGAGACTCAACCCGACAGTATTCCTGGGTTCTTCCTAGAGAACGACTTGCTCTACCGCAGATATAGACCCAGTAAACTGAAGGAGGAGGACGATTGGACCAACATCGACCAACTTGTGATTCCTACCAGCCTGCGGCCCACTATTCTACACCTGGCCCACGGAGCACTCTCCCACTACGGCTTCAACAAGACTTACCATGGAATTCGTCAAGACTATTACTGGCCAGGTATGGTAAATGGCGTCAAACAGTACGTAAAACAGTGTCATACATGTCAGATGGCAGGCAAACCGAACATCTCCATTCCCAGAGCGCCACTGATTCCCATACAGGTGCCTGCGGAACCTTTCCACAGACTCATAATAGACTGTGTTGCTCCTTTACCTCGGACCAGTTCGGGTAACGCCTACATCCTAACCATCCTGTGTCCTACCACCAGATTTCCCATAGCAGTTCCAGTGAAGAACATCACGGCTGCTACGGTTATAAAACATCTATTGAAGATCTTCACTCAATACGGATTTCCCAGGGAGATTCAGAGCGACTGTGGTACCAACTTCACCAGTGATCTCTTCAAAAGGACACTGGAGGAGTTCAACATCAAACAGGTATTGTCCAGCCCCTATCATCCTGCTTCACAGGGTTCTCTTGAACGTAGTCATCAGACTATCAAAGCACTCTTGAAAAAGTTTTGTAGTGAAACCTCGAAGGATTGGGATAAGCAGATTGACCTTATAATGTGTATTTTCAGAAGTCTCCCCAATGAGTCCCTAGGAGTATCTCCTCATGAGATGCTCTACGGCCGTAAGTGCCGTACTCCCCTTAAGGCTTTCAAAGACTCTCTCCGAGATGCCACCTTCAGTGAGCATCAGAATGTGCCCCAGTTTCTTCAAAACCTTCAACACATTCTAGAGAGAGTCCACCGTTTTGCCCATGATAATCTATTGAAAGCCCAGGAGAGAATGAAGACTCATTACGACCAGACCAGCAAAGTAAGAAAATTCAAGCCGGGAGACTTTGTCCTTGCATACTTCCCTATCCCAGGTTCACCTTTACAAAACAGGTTTTCAGGATCTACCGCGTCAAAGAGTGCAGGAATAACAACAACTACGTAATAGAGACTCCAGATAGGCGGCGGAAGACCCAGCTGTGCCACGTCAACCTCCTGAAGCAATATAATGGTACTCCTCCCACTGTCCTAATTAACTATTCCACCTTCACAGAACCCTACATCCACAGTGAGACCTTCCCAGCTTCTCCTCCCGAAAGCACTGACAAGGAGTCAGCGCTTTCTAATTCTGAAATCCTTAATGATCTTCCCAAATACTTTCAGGATAATAATCGTGCTCCTTTGTCCTATTCTAATTCCACTCTCACCTCGTCAGATAAGCCCTTCATCCTCCATGTCGACGCCAGTGGTACCGACGTTGGTGGTGTCGTGATGCAACAACGAGGCGAGAAGAATACACCTGTCAGCGACTACTGCTACAAGGAACTACGGAACAATTGGCAAGGAGCTACTCTTCATCATCCTGAAGCTCCAGCACTTCACTCCACACCTGAAAAGTGCTCGGTCTACCATCAACTCGGACCACACCACCCTACACCTCCTGCAGCACGCCCACTTCTCATCTCAACGTCTTCTACTATGGGCTTGCTAACTGCAGAAATTCAACCTGGAGACACGCTATACCAAGATTCCGACAACATCTTAGCCCATGATCTCTCCAGAGTTTATAAAGTAGAAGCGACTCCATCCATTACTCCACCACATAACGACGTACTTCTTCCAGAACCGCAGGCTTCGGGGGAGAGTTGTGACGATAATCTCCTTCAAGAGATTGAGCCTGCTCTTCCCTCCACAAATACGTCGATACATCTATATAAAACTACTATGGAAGAAATGTCCAACAATGACAACAACACCAGCAAGGTTTGCCAGAGCGCAAAACATATGCAGCCAGGGACACCTGCTCAGACTCAAACCGCCAAACTACCTGTCTTGCTGCCGGCTCCTCGCTGATTGGTCGCCGGTCTGGCTGCAACTGCACTCGCCCACCATACTACTTGATGTCTGGGGCCGCCACTACCTCAGTCCTCAGAATATTCAGTGCTTTCACACAGTTAACACTTCTCCCTGCTAGACGTAAGCTTTGGCGTACGTGTACTAAAAGAGGTGATAGCTTAAAGCCAATATTCCCGCACCTCTCATTTACTTGTATATTGCACTTCTTGTTATTTTGCTCACTTGTCTTAACGTAACTTTTCATTGTGTCATTTAATTATTCTTATTATTTTGATTGATTTTATTATACGAATTTGTAAGTCTATTTTATTCATGTTTTTATTTATTTAACGTAATTAAAATTTCATTGTTAAAATTTACTTGTGTTTTGTGTGTCTTCTCCTTACCTTACCACAGACGAAGTTCCAGATTTTCTATTTTTTTTTATACTATGTGACGAGGCCATACCCCTAGCTTTGAACAGCCGAACACCAACGCGTTACCGTCACAATATATATATATATATATATATATATATATATATATATATATATATATATATATATATATATATATATATATATATATATATGTATATATATATATATATATATATATATATATATATATATATATATATATATATATATACATAAATATATACATACATACATACTTACATACATATATATACATATATATATATATATATATATATATATATATATATATATATATATATATACATATATATATATATATATATATATATATATATATATATATATATATATATATATATATATATATATATATATATATGCATACATACATACATACATATACATACATATATATATATATATATATATATATATATATATATATATATATATATATATATATATATATATATATATATATATATATATATATGTCGTACCTAGTAGCCAGAACTCACTTCTCAGCCTACTATTCAAGGCCCGATTTGCCTAATAAGCCAAGTTTTCCTGAATTAATATATTTACTATAATTTTTTTCTTATGAAATGATAAAGCAACCCTTTTCTCTATGTATGAGGTCAATTGTTTTTAATTGGAGTTAAAATTAACGTAGATATATGACCGAACCTAACCAACCCTACCTAACCTAACCTAACCTATATTTATAGGTAAGGTTAGGTTAGGTAGCCAAAAAAAGCTAGGTTAGGTTAGGTTAGGTAGGTTAGGTAGACGAAAAAACATTAATTCATGAAAATTTGGCTTATTAGGCAAATCAGGCCTTGAATAGTAGGGTGAGAAGTGCGTTCTGGCTATTAGGTACGACATATATATATATATATATATATATATATATATATATATATATATATATATATATATATATATATATATATATATATATATGTCGTACCTAGTAGCCAGAACTCACTTCTCAGCCTACTATTCAAGGCCCGATTTGCCTAATAAGCCAAGTTTTCCTGAATTAATATATTTACTATAATTTTTTTCTTATGAAATGATAAAGCAACCCTTTTCTCTATGTATGAGGTCAATTTTTTTTATTGGAGTTCAAATTAACGTAGATATATGACCGAACCTAACCATCCCAACCTAACCTAACCTAACCTATATTTATAGGTAAGGTTAGGTTAGGTAGCCAAAAAAAGCTAGGTTAGGTTAGGTTAGGTAGGTTAGGTAGACGAAAAAACATTAATTCATGAAAACTTGGCTTATTAGGCAAATCGGGCCTTGAATAGTAGGCTGAGAAGTGCGTTCTGGCTATTAGGTACGACATATATATATATATATATATATATATATATATATATATGTATATATATATATATATATATATATGTCGTATATATATATATATATATATATATGTCGTATATATATATATATATATATATATATATATATATATATATATATATGTATATATATATATATATATATATATATATATATATATATATATATATATATATATATATATATATATATATATATATATATATATATATATATATATATATGTCGTACCTAGTAGCCAGAACTCATTTTTCAGCCTACTATGCAAGGCCCGATTTGCCTAATAAGCCAAGTTTTCCTGAATTAATATATTTTCTCTAATTTTTTTCTTATGAAATGATAAAGCTACCCATTTCATTATGTATGAGGTCAATTTTTTTTATTGGAGTTAAAATTAACGAAGATATATGACCGAACCTAACCAACCCTACCTAACCTAACCTAACCTATCTTTATAGGTCAGGTTAGGTTAGGTGGCCGAAAAAGTTAGGTTAGGTTAGGTTAGGTAGGTTAGGTAGTCGAAAAACAATTAATTCATGAAAACTTGGCTTATTAGGCAAATCTGGCCTTGAATAGTAGGCTGAGAAGTGCGTTCTGGCTACTAGGTACGACATATATATATATATATATATATATATATATATATATTCCACAAGTCCACTCCGAGCTCACCATAGCCCGTGCTGCTTGGAACTTATTGTTCCAGGAAGCGAATCTTAATCAACAAACATTCATATATCAGTATTCACAGTACTTTGCTTTTGGAGGTCAGACCCCACCCTGATCCGGTGCATTATACTGGTAAGGTATAATGCATATGCCTCTTAAGGAGGTATACCTCCTCTACCTCTTAAGGAGGTATACCTCCTCTACCTCTTAAGGGAGGTATTCCCTCTTATTGGTATAAGAGGGAGAGACCTCTTAAAGAAAGTGCAACCCTCTAGACAAGGCTCTCTTGCACCTAGCACTGCCGGGTGGGTAAACATTGAGCAGCAACGACAAGAGCCACCATGATATACAGGATCAAGGTAAAATTTAGAGTGGTGCGGACCCTTACCCGGTCAGACATCGCGGATTTGATCAACAACAGAACCAATGTTGCACCACTGAACGTCGTCCTCAACGATGAAGGACCTCAACTGTTTTTCAGTAATGCCACAGCTGTACAGAGTCTATTTGACCCCACCAACCTTACTGCTCTCGAGGAGGCGGACATGATCCTCACCCCACCACGACACTACCTCGCAGCCAGGACGGTTTTTATCCGTAGAGGAGGGAGAGTGAGCTCCCTCCTCTCTGAAAAAGCTGCCACCGACGTCGCCACCAGTATAAACGAACAGAACCCTTCCTTGACTGCTGTTACTGTAATATTCATTCCTGTGCAGGATAGCCATCTCTCCACCATGAAGGTCACCTTCTCATCGCCTGAGGAAGCTACCTCTGCTACTACCAACGGCTTCCGGTGTTTCAGCATCGCTCGCATACCCTGACAGATCACTAAAGATCACTATTACCGACTCCGACAGTGCTTCAGGTGCTATAGCTATAAGCACTTTTCGAAACAATGTCCATCTTAGGACCAACGGTGCAGCAAGTGCGCCGAGAATCACCACTTCAAACGATGCACCAACAGCTTCCTCCAATGCCTTCTATGCCAGTGTGACCAAACTGCCGTCTCTGCCGAGTGCCCTCGAAGACGTGAGGAAATACAGATGATGTCCGACGCCAGGCAAGCCAACA
The DNA here is from genome assembly GCF_040958095.1 of Procambarus clarkii. Classification (NCBI taxonomy): domain Eukaryota; kingdom Metazoa; phylum Arthropoda; class Malacostraca; order Decapoda; family Cambaridae; genus Procambarus; species Procambarus clarkii. The sequence continues at coordinate 9,809,563 of NC_091201.1, forward strand.
CCACTCGTCGTGAACCATCAACGTTAAACGTGCAAGTCGCCAACTTCCCTGAGCTTACTGGTGGGGGTGGAGCCTCTGCACAGCCTGCACACCACTGGGGGCCTGGCTCCCAGTCCGCCAACCAATCATCGACGCAGCCGCAACACCCACAACCCCTCTCTGGTCCATCAACAAGCCAGCCTTCACCACACCAGATGCTGTCCCCCAACAGGAATCACAGTAACATCTTCGGACTCATCCGCACTGCTGAAATGATTGCAGGCACAAACTGTAAGGAATTCGTACGAATCCTAAACATCCTATACACTGCCAATGGTCTCCCAACATTTAATGTTCCTGAGGAACTCTTCACAACTAGAGCCTCAGCCACCACCAGTGCTACGACTTCAGCTACAAATACTACTTCTGCCCATGACATCACCACACGGGAGGCATCTCCCGTCACGCAGGGTGCAGTCGCACCTCCACAGATCTCCAGTATCAGCTCTTGATACTGGTAATGGCTCAAAAGGGCCACCACTTACGGGCTATTCATGCCCGTGCCATCTTTTGGGTGGCTTAATCTTTATCAATCAATCAATCTGACATCACCATCTCTTCAATTGCACTGGCAGATATCCCGTCTGCTGTCGCCCACCCTCTGTAACATGCTACAGATCCTGCAATTTCGTTGCAAACCGGCACTCCAAACCAACCATCTACTAATCCAGCTGTACCTGCGACTACACCAGCTTCACAGGAATCTACATCTGATGCTTCTGCATACTTCCTTCGGACGATGACTCACTCCCTCTGTTGACATTGAGAACATTTACCTCCCCCAGAACGGACATATACCAGTGACTCTCAAGCAGTCATGGAACTACATCTACAACGTGAAAAACTATTGCTGGATCTCCTGAGTTCAGACGGCTCACCAGCCGTATATATAACAAGAGCTAAGAAGAATACTTGCAGACTGAGTCAGAAAATAAGAATATCTGGATTAGAGCCGACACCATCCTCGAGAAATGCGACGAATCCACACTGATCCCTGAACTTTTCTCCAAGGACTTTGTCGAGTACAATAAACACCATCAAATGACTACGAGAAGCAAGAAGATACAAGAAAGAAAATACAAGAAAGAAGAAAGATAACTCAAGAAAGAAGACTACCATCAAAAGACGGAGTCACCACCTAGAATGAAGAGGTAGGCCCACTGCCGCCCTTCCTTGCCCGACTCAGCCTAGCCAGATGTGGGGTTGTCTTCAGCGTCGACTTAAGACACGCAGCTGGGTCATGCCCTGGCACTTTCTCTTCAACTTCAGCGTTTCCTCTCACCAACTTCTCTTCAGCTGTCCCCACTTCAAGGTTCACCCTATGGGCATCTTCTCCTGTATATTATTGCATTGTATATTATTGTACCAGTATTCTCCTTGAATATAACTAAAAATTTTAGGGAAGCAAGCGAGAAAACCTCGATTGCTTGTAATGCCAGAATTCATACTCATTCTTCAGTTTTTATTTTTTTTTATATTTTGCGAGGTAAAGAGGATGGAGAGACATAGGTGAAGGGAAGTTTAGAAGTGAGAGATACAGTGAGAGTTATGAAAGCAAACGGGCTGTTCGCCTTGCTGACACTATCCGCCTAGCTGAAACCATTCTTCAGTGTTGATGAGTAAATGATATGAGTGGGTTAGACACGGTTGGGTGTGGCCAGTAACTGGTGGAGTGACCGCGGGAAAGCTTCCACTTTGAATATGAGGACGGGGATTTACCTGACAGCTTTCCTGTCCCCCAACAATCGTCTAGCAATATATAAAATGTTGTTAATGCTGATATTAATTGTTATATCACAGGCACATTGCAAACACTCTCTTTTGATACTACTATCATGACTACCAGAGCGGCCTTGTCACTTTTATTATTATTACAATCACTACCAGAGTAACCACTGTCACTGGTACTACCCCAACCATCACTACCAGAGCTACAACTGTCATTGGTACTACTCCTACCATCACTATCAGAGCTACCACTGTCACTGTTACTAACCCTACCATCACTATCGGAGCGACTACTCTGGTAGTGATAGGGGTAGTACTAGTATCACTGATACTACCATAATTATCACGACCAGAGCTACCACTGTCACTGGTACTACCCCAACTATCAATACAAGAGCTACCACTAGTAGTAGGGATGGAGGCTTACTGACGAATTTTCATTTTTGGCCCAATTCCTCGTTGCGGTCTCATGGAATTCTTATGGGGTTAAATTCAGCGCCAATTCGTCACGTCAATCTTAAGGAGTTCTTATGGGGAAAAATAAACTATATGGTCCTTTGTATTTGTTTAAAAAAAAATAAAACTAATGTACAAATCCACAAGGGCCGTGATGAGGATTCGAACCTACGTTCGAGATCATCCCAGGTGCTGCCTTAAACGACTGAGCTACGACATGGTCAAAAGAGTTGAAACTAGAAGTTGTACCTAACTTACTTAGAGCCTGCAGCCTCTCCGAGACACTAACCAGGGTTTTACACAACTCCCCCATGCACTCAAGCTATGTCAGTAGGCCGTTCTACCTCTTCGCCCTTACTTCATTACACACGGAGAGCACTCTGACACTAAAAAAGTTCTTTCTAATATATCTGTGGCTCATATAGGCACTCAATTTCCACCTTCCTCCCCTAGTAAGTGTGCTCCTTGGGTTAAATAGCATGTCCTTATCTACCCTATCAATTCCTTTGGGAAACTTGTATGTGGTGATCATGTCCCCCCCTAACATCTAACATGTCCCCCCCCCATAACATCATTTCGTCTTCCAGCGACGTGAGGTTTAACTCCCGTAGTCACTCCTCGTAGCTCATACCTCTTAGCTCGCGTATTAGTCTGGTGGCAAACCTTTGAACCTTCTCCAGTTTATTCTTATGCTTGACTAGATATGAACTCCATGCTGGAGCTGCATACTCCAAGATTTTTCTGACATATGTGGTATACAAAGTTCTGAATGACTCCTTACACAAGTTTCTAAATGCCGTTCTTATGTTTGCCAACGTGGCGTATGCCGCTGATGTTATCCTCTTGATATGGGCTTCAGGGGACAGGTCTGGCGTGATATCAACACCCAAGTCTTTTTCTCTCTCTGACTCTTGAAGAATTTCATCTCCCAAATGATACCTTGTATCTGGTCTCCTGCTCCCTACACCTATCTTCATTATATTACATTTGCTTGGGTTAAACTCCAACAACCACTTGTTCGACCATTCCTTCAGTTTATCTAGGTTTTCTTGAAGCCTCAAGCAGTCCTTCTCTGTCTTAATCCTTCTCATAATTTTGGCGTCGTCAGCAAACATTGAGAGGAATGAGTCTATACCCTCCGGGAGATCATTTACGTATATCAGAAACAGGATAGGACCGAGTACAGAGCCCTGTGGGAATCCACTGGGGACTTCATGCCAATCTCAGGTCTCACCTCTCACTGTAACTCTCTGCTTCCTATTGCTTAGGTACTCCCTTATCCACTGGAGCACCTAACCAGTCACTCCTGCCTGTCTCTCTAGCTTATGCACCAGCCTCTTATGGGATACTGTGTCAAAGACTTTCCGACAATCCTAGAAAATGCAGTCCGCCCAGCCTTCTCTTTCCTGCTTGAACTTTGTCACCTGGCCGTAGAATTCTATTAAGCCTGTAAGGCAAGATTTACCCTCCCTGAATCCATGTCGCCGATTTGTAACGAAGTCTCTTCTCTCCAGATGTTTTACTAGGTTTTTCCTCACGATCTTCTCCCTCACCTTACATGGTATACAAGTCAAGGAAACTGGCCTGTAGTTCAATGCCTCATGTCTGTCACCCTTTTTGTATATTGGGACCATATTAGCCGTCTTCCATATTTCTGGTAGGTCTCCCATCTCCAGTGACCTACTATTCATTATGGAGAGTGACCAGCAGAGTGCCTTTGCGCACTCTTTCAATACCCATGGTGAAATCCCATCTGTACCAACAGCCTTTCTCACATCCAGATCCAACAGATGTCTCTTGAACTCATCTCTCGTAATTTCGAACCCTTCCAAGGCCGCCTGATTTACTGCCACCTCTCCTAATGCAGTGACTTCACCTTGTTTTATTGTGAAGACCTCCTAGAACCTTTTGTTGAGTTCTTCACACACCTCTTTGTCATTCTCTGCATACCTGTCTTCGCCTGTTCTAAGTGTCATTATCTGTTCTTTCACTGTTGTTTTCTTCCTGATGTGACTGTGGAGTAGCTTTGGTTCGGTCTTGGCTTTATTAGCTATATCATTTTCATAATATCTCTCTGCTTCTCTTCTCACACTAACATACTCGTTCCTGGTTCTCTGGTATCTCTCTCTTCTTTCTGGTGTCCTGGTATTTCGGAAGTTCCTCCACGCCCTTCAGTTCATTTCCTTTGCTTCCATACATGCCCTATTAAACCACGTATTCTTCTTTTGCTCCTAGGATTTTTCTTTTTGTGCCGGGATGAACCTGTTTACTGCCTCCCGACACTTTTGGGTGACATAGTCCATAATATAGTGTACAGACTTAGCTCTGAGGTCTGTGTCTCATGGTACATTCATTAGGAAACTTCTCATCTCCTCATAATTTCCCTTTCGGTATGCCAGCCTTTTGTTTCCTAGTTCTTTTCGGGAGGAGATAAATCTTAGCTGTGTGTGTGTGTCTGACTGGTGAAAATTGTTATTTATTTTCATTCTCTCCATAACTGGATTTTTTGTATTAATTTCTTTACTGACTTGTTCTATACATTGTAAATTTGTTTCTCCTTTGTTGTTTCAATTTTCCATGTATCCATTCTTTCTTGTGAGCAAGTGTAGTTCCTCCCGCTTGCAGATGAAGCCTCTTGGTAGCTACTGTAACGCCTGTGAGCAGGTGTAAACTCTTTGTTAGTAAGTGAAAGCTCTTTGTTAGTAAGTGTAAGCTCTTTGTTAGTAAGTGTAAACTCTTTGTTAGTAAGTGTAAGCTCTTTGTAAGTAAGTGTAAGCTCTTTGTTAGTAAGTGTAAATTCTTTGTTAGTAAGTGTAAACTCTTTGTTAGTAATTGTAAGCTCTTTGTTAGTAATTGTAAATTCTTTGTTAGTAAGTGTAAGCTCTTTGTTAGTAAGTGTAAACTCTTTGTTAGTAAGTGTAAGCTCTTTGTTAGTAAGTGTAAATTCTTTGTTAATAAGTGTAAATTCTTTGTTAGTAAGTGTAAACTTTTTGTTAGTAAGTGTAAACTCTATGTAAGTGTTACGGCCCTCTCGGGTCGCAACCGGGTTCTTTCTCTGATGTTGTTAGAGGTAGGGTATCCGGCCCCAAGCTAGTAGTGGCTTTCAAGGGATGTGATCCGTAACGCAAGTAAAATAAAAGGGGAAGGGAGACAAAGGCAAAAACTTAATAATATAATTATCACCGTCACCATAAATACTATAAAGATTATCACAAAGGGGGAGGAATAAACACTATAATATACAACGTAGTCTTCCTCTGAAGACTCTTGACATTCACGGTGCTCAACGATGCTAAGCTCTTGATCCTCTTGTGGCCTCATGATGAATCCTTCGATTCTCTTGAGTCTACCCTGGCCACAGGCCAGCCAAATCACAGTTCCACTGGGGGCACCGTCGTGGAGGCCATCAACCACAAGTCCAGCCGGTAGCTGGCAGGTTCCAATCAGCAACGCTGGTTAGGCCACTCCACGACTGATACTAGGGTAGCGAGCCCTAATCAGGAGCCTCGTGTGATCCCACAGACCACTCTCCTCGCCACAACACCCCAGTGGTTAAGCGTCTCCACCAGTCAGTCCCGGGTACGACAGTCCCTCAACTGCCACGTCACAGGCAGGCTAACACCACAGTGTTCATCCGGGGGGTGACTCACAGCTGCTGCAGCAAATACTTGGAGACAAGACGGCTGCCTTGGGTAGACTGATCCAACTTCCATTACAGCAGTCCCAGGTCGACTCTGTAATCAGACACGTCATCAGTAATAGGGACACTCTAGGGCACCTCACTTACAGGCTTAGACACAAACGCCCACCTATCCACTCCATAGATGGCGCTGCTGTCTAAGCGTCACCTCACCAGAGGTCAGCAGCGGCAGTGTTATGAGCTGATCAGGACGGGAAACTAGCCCTTGTGGCCAGTATATCTCGTCCTCACTAGGTGGCGTCGTCCATTTGGAGGGGGTTTCGGGAGCTAACCCACAGATGGCGTGGTCGTCACTGCTCCGTGCTCGGACGCTGGGCTCGGGTCCGTAACAGTAAGTCAATGTAAACTCTTTGTTAGTAAGTGTAAACTCTATGTAAGTCAATGTAAACTCTTTGTTAGTAAGTGTGAGTTCTTTGTTAGTAAGTGTAAACGCTTTGTTAGTAAGTGTAAACTCTTTGTAAATAAGTTAAAATATTTGTTATTAGTGTAAACTCTTTGCTAGTAAATATAAACTCTTTGTTAGTAAGTGTAAACTCTTTGTTAGTAAGTGTAAACTCTTTGATAGTGAGCGTAAACTCTTTGTTAGTAAGTGTAAGCTCTTTGTTAGTAAGTGTAAGCTCTTTGTTAGTATGTGTACATTCTTTGTTAGTAGGTGTAAACTCTTTGTTAGTAAGTGTAAACTCTTTGTTAGTAAGTGTAAGCTCTTTGTTAGTAAGTGTAAATTCTTTGTTAGTAAGTGTAAACTCTTTGTTAGTAAGTGTAAACTTTTTGTTAGTAAGTGTAAGCCTTTGTTAGTAGGTGTAAGCTCTTTGTTAGTAAGTGTAAGCTCTTTGTTAGTAAGTGTAAATTCTTTGTTAGTAAGTGTAAATTCTTTGTTAGTAAGTGTAAACTCTTTGTTAGTAAGTGTAAACTCTTTGTTAGTAAGTGTAAGCTCTTTGTTAGTAAGTGTGAACTCTATGTAAGTCAATGTAAACCCTTTGTTAGTAAGTGTAAATTATTTGTAAATACGTGTAAACTCTTTGTTAGTAAGTGTGAGCTCTTTGTTTGTAAGTGTAAACGCTTTGTTAGTAAGTGTAAACTCTTTGTAAATAAGTTAAAATATTTGTTAGTAGTGTAAACTCTTTGTTTGTAAGTGTAAACTCTTTGTTAGTAAGTGTAAACTCTTTGTAAATAAGTTAAACTCTTTGTTAGTAAGTTTAAACTCTTTGTTAGTAAGCGTAAACAGTTTGTTAGTAAGTGTAAACTATTTGTTAATAAGTGTAAACTTTTTGTAAATAAGTTAAACTCTTTGTTAGTAAGTGTAAACTGTTTGTTAATAAATGTAAACTATTAATAAATGTAAACTTTTTGTTATTAAATGAAAACTCCTTGATAGTGAGTGTAAACTCTTCGTTAGTAGGAGTAAACTCTTTGGTATTATGTGTAAACTATTTTCTATTATGTGTAAACTATTTGTTAGTAAGCGTAAACTTTGTTAGTAAGTGTAAACTCTTTGTTAGCAAGTGTAAACTCTTTGTTATCAACAGAAAACTCTTTGTTAGTAAGTGTAAACTCTTTGTAAATAAGTGTAAACTCTTTGTTATCAACAGAAAACTCTTTGCTAGTAAGTGTAAACTCTTTGTTAGTAGGAGAAAACTCTTTGTCAGTAAGAGTAATCTCTTTGTTAGTATATATAAACTCTTTGTTAGTAAGTCTAAACTCTTTGTTAGTAAGTGTAAACTGTTTGTTAGTAAGTGAAAACTCTTTGTTAGTAAGTCTAAACTCTTTGTTAGTAAGTGTAAACTCTTTGTTAGTAAGTGTAAACTCTTTGTAAGTAAGTGTACCACTTCTTGTGACCAAGTGTAACCCGCAGGTTGTATTTTAGCTCTTCTTGTCAGCAACGTAATTTTCCGTTAGTGAGAATAACTCCAAGTTAGCAAGTCAAACTTCTTGTAAGTTAATCATCACGATGGAAAGTATATTGTACACTGTACGAATGTTCAACATTTTATAACCATATGCAACACGCTGTGAGCATGATGACCAGACCACACACTAGAAATTGAAGAGACGACGACGTTTCGGTCCGTCCTGGACCATTCTCAAGTCGATTCGGTCCAGGACGGACCGAAACGTCGTCGTCTCTTCAATTTCTAGTGTGTGGTCTGGTCATCATACTTCAGCCACGTTATTGTGACTCATCGCCTGCACGCTGTGAGCAGTTCTAGCCTCCTGTGATCAAGTGTATTCTCCTGTGAGCAAGTATAGTCTCATGTGAGCAACATCACTTTTGAAATTGCTCACAAAATAGTGAGCAATTTTGACTGAACTAACACAGACTAAACTTTCAGAGAACGTTTACTTTTTGCAATAAACGTAAAAAACGTAAAAAACGCAGTAAATTTTCTCTTAAACTTTCGGAGAAAGTTACCTCAATGATTTGCGTGTTCATTAGAGATATTTTAAAAAGGCAATATTAGTGGCCCATTCTAATCACCTACAGAGGCATTCACAATGGCAATTATAGATCCATTTACAAAAGTACTCGGTTACAGATAGGCATCAATAAAAATGCTAAGATAGATACTAGCACAGGCACTTATAAAGACACGCATATGCCTTCAGAGACACATATAGACTCTCTCAAAGACACTTACATTGACACTCACAGAAGTACTCATAATGGCAATGGCAAAGCCACTCACATATATAGTCACATAAATAACCTCTGAGTATCACAGAGACACAGAGAAGCTCACTGGGGAATTTACAAAGGCACTTATGGAAACACCCAAAGAGACAGTCACAAAGACACTCATAGATGCCCTCTTGATTAGAGATTTTTTATTAGATATCTGTTGATTAGTGATATATCTATGAGTACACAGGTACTCATAGAGTCTTTTACAGAAACACTGAAACTTTCAAACAAGTACTCTCAGGTGCAAAGACAATCAGAAATACACTCATAAATATCACACACAGAATCACTCACATAGACGGTCAAGGAAGCACTCGGAGGCACTCATATAAACATTCAAACAAGTTTCTAAAAATGTGCTCACATAGACATTTGTGGCATTCATAAAGATACACAGACTCTCACAAATACATGCACCTATAGAGGCTCTCACAGAGGTACTCAAAAAGGCTCTCACAGAGGTACTCAAAGAGGCTCTCACAGAGGTACTCAAAAAGGCTCTCACAAAGGTACTCAAAGAGGCTCTCACAGACGTACTCAAAAAGGCTCTCACAGAGATACTCTGAGTACCTATCAGAGATAGTATCACTGATAGTACTCAGTAAGTAACTCTCTCACAAGAGATACTGACATTGGCATTCATGAAAGAGTGAATGAGACACTCAGAGAGCGACAATCAGGGATACTAAGAGACACTCAAAGAGAAAGTCAAAGAGACAATCACAGAGACACGCACAAAGACACTCACAGATACACTAAAAGACACTCACATAGGAACTCACAAATTTTCTTTCACAGGTAATCATAAGGGCACTCACAGAGACGCTCACAGAAACGCTCACAGAGATACACAGAAATATTCAGAGTCACTTAGGCGCTTACTGAGACACATAGGGATTTACAGTCACTTACAAAGGCTCACAGAGGGCCTCTCATAAAGACACTCACAAACGGTATTTACAGACACACTCATAAACACACTCTGACTGACACAGATACACCCACAGAGACACTAACATAGGCAATGAGTGGTTTGCAAAGCCCCAAAGGAACTCACAAACACTCACAAAGACATTCTATGAGATACAAAAATATAAAACAGGGACACTCACAGAGGCGCAAGTAAACTCACAAAGATACAGGGACGTTCACATAGACACAGGGACACTCACAGAGACGCAGGGAAACTCATACAGACACAGGGAAACTCACAGAGAAACAAGGACACTCACAGGGACACGGAAACACTCACAAAGACCCCAGGACACTCAGAGAGACACAGAGACAGTCACAAAGACTCAGGGACACTCAGAGAAACATAGAGACAGTCAAAAAGACTCAGGGACACTCAGAGAGACACAGAGACAGTCAAAAAGACTCAGGGACACTCAGAGAAACACAGAGATAGTCACAGAGACACAGAGACAGTCACAGAGACTCGGGGACACTCAGAGAGACACAGAGACAGTCACAGAGACAAAGAGACAGTCACAGAGACTCGGGGACACTCACAGAGAAACAAGGGCAATCACACAGCTACTGGGACACTTACAGAGAAATTTAAAAAGACACTTACTGAGGCACTCACAAACACTCATAAAGACACTCACAGAGTTACTTAGACACTCATTGTGACACTCACATAAACGCTTACATTAATTGATAAGATAGGCGCTCACAGACAAACTAATACAGGCGCTCATAGACAAACTAATACAGGCGCTCATAGACAAACTAATACAGGCGCTCATAGACAAACTAATACAGGCGCTCACAAACAAACTAATACAGGCGCTCATAGACAAACTAATACAGGTGCTCATAGACAAACTAATACAGGCGCTCATAGACAAACTAATACAGGCGCTCATAGACAAACTAATACAGGCGCTCATAGACAAACTAATACAGGTGCTCATAGACAAACTAATACAGGTGCTCATAGACAAACTAATACAGGTGCACACTAAAGCAGTCAGACATAAACAGAAACACTCGCAGTGAAACTCACAAAGAGACTCAAATAGGTACTCACAGAGAGACTCACGCGGGTATTCTTAGAGGCACCCACAGATAAACTGAAAAGACACTTGCAGAAACACTCAGAGAGACGCTTTGGGAGACACTTACATAGGCATTCATAAAGATACAGATGTACTCAAAGATATACTCAGAGAGACACTCACAGAGGTATTCACAGATAAATTTACTGAGGTTCTCACAGATAAAATCACAGAGGCCCTGAAAGAAGTACTCTCACAGAAACTAACGTAGGTACTCACACACTCACTCCCACAGGTACTCTCAGAGACACTCACACACTCACTCCCACCGGTATTCAAAGACACTCACTCCCACAACTACTCATCTTGAGGTTATCTTGAGATGATTTCGGGGCTTTTTTTAGTGTCCCCGCTGCCCGGTCCTCGACCAGGCCTCCACCCCCAGGAAGCAGCCCGTGACAGCTGATTAACACCCAGGTACCTATTTTACTGCTAGGTAACAGGGGCATAGGGTGAAAGAAACTCTGCCCATTGTTTCTCGCCGGCGCCTGGGATCGAACCCAGGACCACAGGATCACAAGTCCAGCGTGCTGTCCGCTCGGCTCCCACAGGTACTCTCAGAAACACTCACTACTGTCTCATCGTCGTGAGAGGAGTGTCGTGGGAGACAAACGTGTCCGTAGGGCATCAGCAAACTAACGTCAGTTATCTCGAGATATTGAAGTGTTACAGAGACAAGAAACTGTCACAGGAGTCCCCACAAATGCAGTGATCAAGTATATAGTGAGCTCCTATTGCGTTTGATCAGTTAAGGAAAGCATAAGTCGTTGGGCAACATCAGTACAATACCGTGGGACGGTAAGCCAGGTCGGACGAATTGGCGAGTATAGTGTTGGTGAAGCGGAATTATAGCAATCATAGTGATCGATCCCACCTAAGTGTGTGCCCACAACGTAGAAAATATGCGATGTTGTATATGCTGATTGACGGTTTGCTGCTTTGTAGATTTTGAGGTTATCTTGAGCTGATTTCTGGGATTAGCGTCCCCGCGGCCCGGTCCTCGACCAGGCCTCCTTTTTGTTACACCCCACCCAGGAAGCAGCCCGTAGCAGCTGACTAACTCCCAAGTACCTATTTACTACTAGGTAACAGGGGCATCAGGGGTGAAAGAAACATTTTGCCCATTTGTCTCCGCCTCCACCGGTGATCGAACCCGGAACGTCAGGATTACGAATCCGAGACGCTCTCCACCCAGCTGTAAGGCTCCCCAGGCACTGCCTCAGATTCACCAACAGTTTATGGGTCCAACAGTTAACTGGTCCCGGCTGGTGGGGGTACGATGTTGTCGTCTCGTGGGGCTTTGGGTGGGTGCTTGCCTTGCTGGGCTCGTGCTGTGGCAGAGCTTCTAGCAGCAATTTTATCGTCACTGGTGAGGACTCGAATAGCACTAGAGGTATTTCCCTCTTCAATTTTCTTGGAGATTTGTGCTCTGATTTTGTACATTTCCGATGTTTTCTTCTTACCATTTCTACAAAGGGTGTGTTAATTATTTTGCTCGAGAAGGCAGACGAACTACGATATTCCCCTTATGTATTCATTTATCGCTTTAATGACCGAGAATGCAAGTGATTTATCCCTGTCCTTGGAGGGACGGTGAGGCATACATTGCAAAACAAAAGGAAATTATGCCTTGCTTAAATGTTTTCTGGAGCGTCATTGACTCTTTTTGGAAGATATACATGATCCAATATATTTATATATATAGGCCTGTTAGTCTAGTGGTATGATTCTCGCTTAGGATGCGAGAGGCCCGGGTTCAACTCCCGGACAGGCCCGATAACCTTTTTGTCTCGATAGCAGTGACTATGCTTTCGACTTGTAATTTAGGATCCCAAATTCGATTTCCGGGAGGTGCAAAAGTGGGTGTTTAGTCCATTTAACCGGTCTATACTTTTGACCGGTTAGTCCAAGGTATAGACCCAAATCAGTCCATACCTCACACAAACATCCTAAACTCCTACCAAGACTCACATAAGTCCATCCCCAGGGTTAGCCTGTCAATACTCATCTATTCACACTCCCACACAAGTTCGACTGTACACAATCGTTAGAGCTGGCCCATACCTTGTTCTGGGTCCTTCGTTTCCCCTTGTCGTCCGACTGTGGACCTGCACCTTTTGTGGCTGACATCCTCTCCGATTCTATTCTTATACTCAAACCTTCTTGCTTGAATGTGTTAGTTGTCCGACCACGCCCCGCCTTGACAATCTAAAACATATAAATTTGTCTTTGCCCTTGATTACCTTGATCACGACACACATTGTTTTACATTTTTTTCCGAACCTATGTAAATTTCCTCAAGTATGTTTGGTCCAATCCTGGTCCTC
>NC_091201.1:9827555-9857555 GCF_040958095.1 Procambarus clarkii
TGCAAACTAACATCAATAACGGTAGTAGGCCCAAGAGAAACAACAAGCGAGAAGGGCTATTCAATAAATTCAATTTTAATAGTAAAAGGATAGACTGGTAGAAAATAAACAGGGAACTTACAAACATTCAATGGAAAAATGTTCTAGGTAATAAAAATCCTACACAAGGAAAAGCAAAAACCACTGCCAGTATTGGACCTATTCGTACTAGTGAAGGTTCATATACTGAGGATGACAAAGAAATTAGTGAAATCCTAATAAAGCAGTATGAGGACAAGTTTAGCACTCCGATACAAAGCATGAAAGTGGAGGATCCGGACAATTTCTTTATGGGTGATATCCAAACCCCTGTAAATATAACTGATATCAACACGAGTGTGACAGATTTTGAAAGAGAAATTGACAATATGCCCATACATTCAGCCCCGGGTCCAGAATCATGGAATTCAATATTTATAAAGAAATGCAAAGTGCCAGTAGCACAGGCACTCAGTATAGTGTGGAGGAAGAGCTTGGACACGGGGGAGATACCAGAGGCTCTTAAAGCAGCAGACATAGCCCCTCTGCACAAGGGAGGGAGCAAAGCATTGGCAAAAAATTATAGACCAGTTGCACTAACATCCCACATAATAAAATTATTTGAGAGTGATCAGGAGTCAGGTTACTAGTTTTATGCAGACCAATGACCTCCACAATCCAGGCCAACATGGATTTAGAGCAGGAAGATGTTGAAATATCTCTCACAGCTATCTCTCATGTCCTCTCACAGCTACTTGACCATTACGACAAAATCACTGAGATATGAGATAATGATGATATTAACCTCATCTACTCAGACTTCAACCTACTCATATTAAATAATGATGTAAACAATAAATTAAAAAAAATCCACTTATGAATGTCAACCAACAAACTTACACTAAACATAGAAAGGACCTACAACATCTTACTTGGGAGCAAATCAACAAATGCAATTCATCTACAGTTAGACAATGTTAACATCAGAAATAAAAAGATGATAAGTTCCTTGGTCTATACTTAAATCTGCCCGAAACGCTATGAGTGCTAGTTGCTTTACAAGAATGTATAACTTCAAATCTCTGTACTCTCCCCCAATGTACCTTCTTGTATATAAAGGATAAATAAATATATAAACAAACACATAATAAATCAGTACTAACTAAATTTTGTCTATTACGTAGCAAAGAAGCAGGTCTACGGAAGTCTTTTCTGTAGAGTTCAAAGCCCAGATTACTCGTGGTCTCTGAAATAAAGTAAGATTATAAGTATAAAATTTAAAAAAACAAATAATAAATCCGGTATTGCTCAATTTCAGATGCAGACGTACTCAATGATATATCAGACAGTCAGCATGGTATTCGATCTGGAAGGTCTGGTGTAACGAATTTACTCAGTTTCTATGATCGAGCCACAGAGATCTATAAAGAATTCTGATCAAGAAAGACATCTAGGGGTGGTTTTAGATAGAAAACTATAACCTGAGGATCATATTATGAACATTGTGCGAGGGGCCTATGCCCTCGCCCCCTATGCCTATGCTTTCTAACTTTAGAATTGCTTTTAAATACATAGGTCAAAAATTTTTAAATTTCCAGGAGAGCAGCCCAGTGTGTCCCCAAAGAAAGCTCTCCCAGAAAATGGATTAATAATAAAGTGACTTTGCAAAGGAAGAATTTGAGTTAAAACTAATGTAGAAATATGACCAAACCTAACCTACCCTGATAATTTTGGGAAACCCAATAGTTGATAGTACTGGATAGATTTTAAAGCGGGAAGATCATGACTCTCACAGTTACTTGACCTCTATGACAAACCATGAAAATTATCTCTGCTGAAGAAATTGAAAAACTGCAAGCAGATGTTAATAAAGTTTTTAACTGGGCAGAAGAAAATAACATGATGTATGTTAAGTATGTATAAGTATAAAATTTAAAAAAACAAATAATAAATCCGGTATTGCTCAATTTCAGATGCAGACGTACTCAATGATATATCAGACAGTCAGCATGGTATTCGATCTGGAAGGTCTGGTGTAACGAATTTACTCAGTTTCTATGATCGAGCCACAGAGATCTATAAAGAATTCTGATCAAGAAAGACATCTAGGGGTGGTTTTAGATAGAAAACTATAACCTGAGGATCATATTATGAACATTGTGCGAGGGGCCTATGCCCTCGCCCCCTATGCCTATGCTTTCTAACTTTAGAATTGCTTTTAAATACATAAGTCAAAAATTTTTAAATTTCCAGGAGAGCAGCCCAGTGTGTCCCCAAAGAAAGCTCTCCCAGAAAATGGATTAATAATAAAGTGACTTTGCAAAGGAAGAATTTGAGTTAAAACTAATGTAGAAATATGACCAAACCTAACCTACCCTGATAATTTTGGGAAACCCAATAGTTGATAGTACTGGATAGATTTTAAAGCGGGGAAGATCATGACTCTCACAGTTACTTGACCTCTATGACAAACCATGAAAATTATCTCTGCTGAAGAAATTGAAAAACTGCAAGCAGATGTTAATAAAGTTTTAACTGGGCAGAAGAAAATAACATGATGTATGTTTAACAATGATAATTTCCAAATACTAAGGTGCAGTAAAAATAAAGAAATCAAACATTACACAGGCAACCTAGTATAGATCCAAACTAAACCTCTTATCAAGTATCTATGACAATCATCACTTTAATGATCAAAATTGCAGATTTTATACTATAAACATCAGATGTCCAGAGTTGTTCAACATCCTCCCAGCGAGTATAAGAAATATTGCCGGAACAGCCATGGACATCTTCAAGAGAAAACTAGATTGTTTTCTAAATGAAATGCCGGACCAACTGGGCTCACGGACCAACCGGGCCAACTTAAATTTATTTGTTGATTAAGGACCTGCCCAAAGCCCTATGGGTGTTAATTGCTTTACAAGAATTCAAAAATATTAATGCTATGTACTCTCATAAACCTAATGTACCATCTTGTGTATATATATATATATATATATATATATATATATATATATACTATATATATATATATATATAATTATATATATATATATATTATAAATATGACCGAAAAAGTAAGATTAATAATTCTAACAACGAATTTTCTCAATCTTTCGTACATTCCTTTTCACTGTTGGAGGTAATTCAAAAATCAATTCTCCAAAATTCATTTTTATTTCTAGTCTGATGCGACACTTGAGCACGTTTCGTAAAACTTATTACATTTTAAAAGACTTTAGTTAACACATACACAACTGAATAGAACTTACACATCTCCAATTTTGTTTATATCTAAATTTGAGTGAGGTGGATGGGGTGAGGTGGTATTAATAAGGTATTAATTTCATCAACACAAGCCAGAACATGAAACAATGGGTATTGAATAGAAGTGATTGTAGAAAGCCTATTGGTCCATATTTCTTGATGCTTCTATATTGGAGCGGAGTCTTGAGGTGGGTAGAATATAGTTGTGCATTAATTGGCTGTTGATTGCTGGTGTTGACTTCTTGATGTGTAATGCCTCCAAACGTCAAGCCGCCTGCTATCGCTGTATCTATCGATGATTTCTGTGTTGTTTACTAGGATTTCTCTGGCGATGGTTTGGTTGTGGGAAGAGATTATATGTTCCTTAATGGAGCTCTGTTGCTTATGCATCGTTAAACGCCTAGAAAGAGATGTTGTTGTCTTGCCTATATACTGGGTTTTTTTGAGCTTACAGTCCCAAGAGGGCATTTGAAGGAATAGACGACGTTAGTCTCTTTTAAAGCGTTCTGTTTTGTGTCTGGAGAGTTTCTCATGAGTAGGCTGGCCGTTTTTCTGGTTTTATAGTAATCGTCAGTTGTATCCTCTGATTTTTTCTGTAGGGATAACGTTTCTATTAACAATATCTTTCAGGACCCTTTCCTCCGTTTTATGAGCTGTGGAAAAGAAGTTTCTGTAAAATAGTCTAATAGGGGGTATAGGTGTTGTGTTGGTTGTCTCTTCAGAGGTTGCATGGCGTTTCACTTTCCTTCTTATGATGTCTTCGACGAAACCATTGGAGAAGCCGTTGTTGACTAGGACCTTGCCTTACCCTACAGAGTTCTTCGTCGACTTGCTTCCATTCTGAGCTGTGGCTGAGAGCACGGTCGACATATGCGTTAACAACACTCCTCTTGTACCTATCTGGGCAGTCGCTTTTGGCATTTAGGCACATTCCTATGTTCGTTTCCTTAGTGTAGACTACAGTGTGGAAACCTCCGCTCTTTTCCATGACTGTTACATCTAGAAAAGGGCAGCTTCCCATCCTTTTCCATCTCGTAAGTGAAACGCAGCACGGAACTCCGCTCAAATGCCTCCTTCAACTCCTGCAGATGTCTGACATCAGGTACCTGTGTAAAAATGTCGTCAACATACCTGCAGTATATGGCCGGTTTCATGTTCATGTCGACTAAGACTTTTTGCTCGATGGTACCCATGTAGAAGTTTGCAAACAGGACACCTAGGGGAGAACCCATAGCGACCCAATCTACTTGCTTATACATGTGCCCATCCGGGCTCAAGAAGGGTGCCTCTTTAGTACAAGCTTAGAGTAGTTTCCTTAAGATATTTTCTGGTATGTCAAGAGGAGTACAGGCTGGATCACGATACACTCTGTCGGCTATCATCTGATTGTCTCGTCCACTGGTACGTTAGTGAACAGCGATTCTACGTCCAACGAGGCTCTTATTCCTGTGGCCCGTGTGCCCCGCAGTAAGTCAACAAATTCCTTTGGAGACTTCAGGCTGAAGGCGCAAGGAACATAAGGAGTCAGCAGGCCGTTGAGTCGCTTCGCCAGTCTGTACGTGGGTGTGGGTATCTGGCTAATGATTGCCGAAGTGGGTTTCCAGGCTTGTGTGTCTTGACATTTCCATACGCATATCCAGGTTTATATTCCCCAATGATCTTTGGCAGGTGGAGTCGGATTTTTTGGCGTTCACAGTTTCGATCAGTTTGTTGACCTTTGCTTTCAATTCGGCTGTAGTGTCCTTCGTTACCCTTGGAACTTAGTTTGGTCAGAGAGTATGAGGTTCATTTTCGCCAGATATTCGTCTTTTTAAGAATGACATATATTGGCGACTTGTTACCTCTCCTGACAACTATCTCCTTGTTCTCACGAAGGCTTTTAGCTGCCGCTTTGAGTTCGGGGGACAGTATGGTGCTTCTGTAATTGCCTCGATTCTTTCCTCCTTCTGCAATAAGTTCTGCTTGTAAGGTATCTTTGTTAGTGACCTTCGTAGTGACCTAAGAAGGTCACTACCAAAGATACCTCACAAGCAGAACTTATTGCAGAAGGAGGAAAGAATCGAGGCAATTACAGAAGCACCATACTGTCCCCCGAGCTCAAAGCGGCAGCTAAAAGCCTTCGTGAGAACAAGGAGATAGTTGTCAGGAGAGGTAACAAGTCGCCAATATATGTCATTCTTAAAAAAGACGAATATCTGGCGAAAATGAACCTCATACTCTCTGACCAAACTAAGTTCCAAAGGGTAACGAAGGACACTACAGCCGAATTGAAAGCAAAGGTCAACAAACTGATCGAAACTGTGAACGCCAAAAAATCCGGACTCCACCTGCCAAAGATCATTGGGGAATATAAACCTGGATATGCGTATGGAAATGTCAAACAGGTATATGTCATTCTTAAAAAAGACGAATATCTGGCGAAAATGAACCTCATACTCTCTGACCAAACTAAGTTCCAAAGGGTAACGAAGGACACTACAGCCGAATTGAAAGCAAAGGTCAACAAACTGATCGAAACTGTGAACGCCAAAAAATCCGGACTCCACCTGCCAAAGATCATTGGGGAATATAAACCTGGATATGCGTATGGAAATGTCAAGACACACAAGCCTGGAAACCCACTTCAGCCAATCATTAGCCTGATACCCATACCCACGTACAGACTGGCGAAGCGACTCAACAGCCTGCTGACTCCTAATGTTCCTTGCGCCTTCAGCCTGAAGTCTCCAAAGGAATTTGTTGACTTACTGCGAGGCACACGGCCACAGGGATAAGAGCCTCGTTGGACGTAGAATCGCTGTTCACTAACGTACCAGTGGACGAGACAATCGGGATGATAGCCGACAGAGTGTATCGTGATCCAGCCTGTACTCCTCATGACATACCAGAAAATATCCTAAGGAAACTACTCCAAGCTTGTACTAAAGAGGCACCCTTCTTGAGCCCAGATGGGCACATGTATAAGCAAGTAGATGGGGTCGCCATGGGTTCTCCCCTAGGTGTCCTGTTTGCAAACTTCTACATGGGTACCATCGAGCAAAAAAGTCTTAGGCGACATGAACATGAAACCGGCCATATACTGCAGGTATGTTGACGACATTTTTACACAGGTACCTGAAGTCAGACATCTGCAGGAGTTGAAGGAGGCATTTGAGCGGAGTTCCGTGCTGCGTTTCACTTACGAGATGGAAAAGGATGGGAAGCTGCCCTTTCTAGATGTAACAGTCATGGAAAAGAGCGGAGGTGTCCACACTGCAGTCTACACTAAGGAAACGAACATAGGAATGTGCCTAAATGCCAAAAGCGACTGCCCAGATAGGTACAAGAGGAGTGTTGTTAACGCATATGTCGACCGTGCTCTCAGCCACAGCTCAGAATGGAAGCAAGTCGACGAAGAACTCTGTAGGGTAAGGCAGGTCCTAGTCAACAACGGCTTCTCCAATGGTTTCATCGAAGACATCATAAGAAGGAAAGTGAAACGCCATGAAACCTCTGAAGAGACAACCAACACAACACTATACCCCCTATTAGACCATTTTACAGGAACTTCTTTTCCACAGCTCATAAAACGGAGGAAAGGGTTCCTGAAAGATATTGTTAATAGAACGTTATCCCTAAAGACAAAAATCAGAGGATACAACTGACGATTTACTATAAAACCAGGAAAACGGCCAGCCTACTCATGAGAAACTCTCCAGACACAAAACAGAACGCTTTAAAGAGACTAACGTCGTCTATGCCTTCAAATGCCCTCTTGGGGACTGTAAGCTCCAAAAAAACAGTATATAGGCAAGACAACAACATCTCTTTCTAGGCGTTTAACGATGCATAAGCAACAGGGCTCCATTAAGGAACATATAATCTCTTCCACACACCAAACCATCGCCAGAGAAATCCTAGTAAACAACACAGAAATCATCGATAGATACAGCGATAGCAGGCGGCTTGACGTTTGCGAGGCATTTACACATCAAGAAGTCAACACCAGCAATCAACATCCAATTAATGCACAACTATATTCTACCCACCTCAAGGACTCCGCTCCAATATAGGAAGCATCAAGAAATATGGACCAATAGGCTTTCTACAATCACTTCTATTCAATACCCATTGTTTCATGTTCTGGCTTGTGTTGATGAAATTAATACCTTATTAAATACCACCTCACTCAAATGCAGATATAAACAAAATTGGAGATGTGTAAGTTCTATTCAGTTGTGTATGTGTTAACTAAGTCTTTGAAAATGTAATAAGTTTTACGAAACGCGCCAAGTGTCGCGGTCAGACTAGAAATAAAAATGAATTTTGGAGAATTGATTTTTGAATTACTCCAACAGTGAAAAGAATGTACGAAAGATTGAGAAAATTCGTGGTAGAATTATTAATCTTACTTTTTCGTTCATATTTAATAATATATGTCTACAGGAAAGACTGCTACCAAAATATACTAAAATATATATATATATATATATATATATATTATATATATATATATATATATATATATATATATATATATATATAAATATATATATATATATATATATATATATATATATAAATATATATATACATAAATATATAGATATATATACTATATATATATAATATATATATATATATATATATTATATATATATATATATAAATATATATATAATATATATATATATATATATATATATATATATATATAATCTATATATATATATATATATATATATATATATATATATATATATATATATAAAGTAAATAAATGCCCATAGGATGCTAAACATTTCAAGTGTGCTGAATGCGGGCCAAAGATTCAGAAAAAGTTCCAGTACAATAAGACACATGATTGTGCATACGGATGAAAAACCTCATGAATGTCCTGAGTGTGGCAAGGGATTCAGTTGTTTGCGACTTATAAAAACTCACAGGATGGTGCATACAGCTGATAAACCTCTCGTGTATCATGAGTGTGGAAAAGCTTCAGATGGTGCATTCAGGTGATGAACATTACCTAGTTTCTTCATCTGGGAAGAATGAAGACATATTGGTGCATTCGGATGATAAAAACTAACTATTGTAGTTCAATTGATCACCAGACTGTATATCATATGCAGACTGTATGTGGGTCTGCGGGCCACTCCAAACAACAGCCTGGTGGACCAAGCTCCACCAGGCCTAAAGCACAAAGTGGTCCACTGGCACTGGCAACTTCAACCAAAAACTAATCTAGGCTTTCTTTCATTATTATTGTAGAGAAAATTCAAGATATGTCTACATATTTAGTCAAAATCAAAGTTACTTTATTTTACCTTATACATAGCATAAATGTTCTCAAAGATTACTAAAAATGATTGAATTAGACTAGACTACAATAAATTGGCAATCTTAACCTTGTATCTGTTTCCACCAATCTTGTTCAGTACATGCTTCAACATATCAGCAATACTTGATATGCAAATATATACACATATATCCATATCCAGTATATACATATACATATATAATACAAAAATTATAAAATTTACTTACTTAATATTACATTGCAAATATTCAAGGTTTTGAAGACACTTTTCTTCTTGCGCTCAACAAAGTAAGGCTTGCACCACAAAGCAAAGGGTGCAAGGGTTCCATCATCTTCTTCATCATTCATCTCACTGTGTCATTACAGAACTGTCATTACATTACTGTGTCAGAAAATATTTACCAAATTGTTTTAAATAGATAAAACTACAAATAGTAATTATTGAATTATTACATTAGCTTATAGCTTTTTTGAATGCATTAAAAAAATTTGTTTCAGACAATGAAGCAACACCGAGAAAGTTATCAACTGTTTCCATCACCCTGTAGGCTGCTAAAAATTAATGTTAATTAATTAATATTCATTTATAATTAATGTAATGTACAAAATTAATTAATGTACCATAGCAAATATTTAATTATTTTTATTTATTTTTTTATTTATATACAAGAAGGTACATTGGGTTTGTGAGAATACATAGCATAGTATTTACAATCTTGTAAAGCCACTAGCTCTCACTAATTACAATGACAGCTTGATTGGTAATTTAAACAAGAATAAGAATAAGACCATACAGAAGATTGATAGCACTTATAAAAAGAGAGCAATGATTACAATGGTAAAGATGTTTGGATTGGGTACATAGAGATTGGGAAACAATAGATACAGTGCAATTTTAGAGCAACAAGGTTTTTTAGTTCATTATTAACAACATCATTTAGTGTATGTGGGTTGGGGTTAGAGTAGATGAGGGTAGTATCATCAGCAAACAATATAGGTTTCAGAATGTTAGAGACATTAGGCAGATCATTGATGTATATAAGAAATAGTAGAGGTCCCAAGATGCTGCCCTGTGGCACTCCAGCAGTTATTAAATAATAATTCATAATTAATTTTTTTTTTAGTGTCCCTGAGGCCTGGTCCTCGACCAGGCCTCCATCCCCAGAAAGCATCCCGTAACAACTGACTCACACCCAGGTACCTATTTTACTGCTAGGTAACAGGGACATAGGATGAAAGAAACTCTGCCCATTATTTCTCGCCGGTGCCTGGCATCGAATCTAGGACCACAGGATCACAAGTTCAGTCCGGCATAGTAGACCGAGAAGTGTGTTCTGGCTACTAGGTACTACATATACACATTATATATATATATATATATATATATATATATATATATATATATATGTCGTACCTAGTAGCCAGAACGCACTTCTCAGCCTACTATGCAAGGCCCGATTTGCCTAATAAGCCAAGTTTTCCTGAATTAATATATTTTCTCAAATTTTTTTCTTATGAAATGGTAAAGCTACCCATTTCATTATGTATGAGGTCAATTTTATTTTATTGGAGTTAAAATTAACGTAGATATATGACCGAACCTAACCAACCCTACCTAACCTAACCTAACCGATCTCTATAGGTTAGGTTGGGTTAGGTAGCCGAAAAAGTTAGGTTAGGTTAGGTTAGGTAGGTTAGGTAGTCGAAAAACAATTATTTCATGAAAACTTGGCTTATTAGGCAAATTGGGCCTTGCATAGTAGGCTGAGAAGTGCGTTCTGGCTACTAGGTACGACATATATATATATATATATATATATATATATATATATATATATATATATATATATATATATATATATATTAGTATATTTTGGTAGCAGTCTTTCCTGTAGACATATTTTATTAAATATGAGTGTGTTGACGATTTACTATAAAACCAGAAAAACGGCCAGCCTACTCATGAGAAACTCTCCAGACACGAAACAGAACGCTTTAAAAGAGACTAACGTCGTCTATGCCTTCAAATGCCCACTTGGGGACTGTAAGCTCCAAAAAACCCAGTATATAGGCAAGACAACAACATCTCTTTCTAGGCGTTTAACGATGCATAAACAACAGGGCTCCATTAAGGAACATATAATCTCTTCCCATAACCAAACCATCGCCAGAGAAATCCTAGTAAACAACACAGAAATCATCGATAGATACAGCGATAGCAGGCGGCTCGACGTTTGCGAGGCACTACACATCAAGAAGTCAACACCAGCAATCAACAGCCAATTATTGCACAACTATATTCTACCCACCTCAAGACTCCGCTCCAATATAGAAGCATCAAGAAATATGGACCAATAGGCTTTCTACAAACACTTCTATTCAATATCCATTGTTTCGTGTTCTGTCTTGTGTTGATACTTTTAATACCCTATTAATATCCTCTAATGCCACATCATCCTTCCCACCTTACTCAAATGTAATGCCACATCACCCTTCCCACCTCACTCAAATGTAGATATAAAATCAGGGAAACGCAAGTTCTAATCAGTTGTGTATTTGTGAAGTCTTTGATATAATGAATGACGATTTACTATAAAACCAGAAAAACGGCCAGCCTACTCATGAGAAACTCTCCAGACACGAAACAGAACGCTTTAAAAGAGACTAACGTCGTCTATGCCTTCAAATGCCCACTTGGGGACTGTAAGCTCCAAAAAACCCAGTATATAGGCAAGACAACAACATCTCTTTCTAGGCGTTTAACGATGCATAAACAACAGGGCTCCATTAAGGAACATATAATCTCTTCCCATAACCAAACCATCGCCAGAGAAATCCTAGTAAACAACACAGAAATCATCGATAGATACAGCGATAGCAGGCGGCTCGACGTTTGCGAGGCACTACACATCAAGAAGTCAACACCAGCAATCAACAGCCAATTATTGCACAACTATATTCTACCCACCTCAAGACTCCGCTCCAATATAGAAGCATCAAGAAATATGGACCAATAGGCTTTCTACAAACACTTCTATTCAATATCCATTGTTTCGTGTTCTGTCTTGTGTTGATACTTTTAATACCCTATTAATATCCTCTAATGCCACATCATCCTTCCCACCTTACTCAAATGTAATGCCACATCACCCTTCCCACCTCACTCAAATGTAGATATAAAATCAGGGAAACGCAAGTTCTAATCAGTTGTGTATTTGTGAAGTCTTTGAAAATGTAATAAGTTTTACGAAACGCGCCCGTGTCGCGTCAGACTAGAAATAAAAATGAATTTTGGAGAAGTGATTTTTTATTTACCTCCAACAGTGAAGCATAATGTACGAAAGATTGAGAAAATTCGTGTTAGAATTATTAATCTTACTTTTTCGGTCATATTTAATAAAATATATATATATATATTATTATTAAATATGACCGAAAAAGTAAGATTAATAATTCTAACACGAATTTTCTCAATCTTTCGTACATTACGCTTCACTGTTGGAGGTAAATAAAAAATCACTTCTCCAAAATTCATTTTTATTTCTAGTCTGACGCGACACGGGCGTGTTCGTAAAACTTATTACATTTTCAAAGACTTCACAAATACACAACTGATTAGAACTTACGTCTCTCTGATATTATATCTACATTTGAGTGAGGTGGGAAGGGTGATGTGGCATTAACACAAGACAGAACAGGAGGGGATATTAATAGGGTATTAAAAGTATCAACACAAGACAGAACAGAAACAATGGGTATTGAATAGAAGTGTTTGTAGAAAGCCTATTGGTCCATATTTCTTGATGCTTCTATATTGGAGTGGAGTCTTGAGGTGGGTAGAATATAGTTGTGCAATAATTGGCTGTTGATTGCTGGTGTTGACTTCTTGATGTGTAGTGCCTCGCAAACGTCAAGCCGCCTGCTATCGCTGTATCTATCGATGATTTCTGTGTTGTTTACTAGGATTTCTCTGGCGATGGTTTGGTTATGGGAAGAGATTATATGTTCCTTAATGGAGCCCTGTTGCTTATGCATCGTTAAACGCCTAGAAAGAGATGTTGTTGTCTTGCCTATATACTGGGTTTTTTGGAGCTTACAGTCCCCAAGTGGGCATTTGAAGGCATAGACGACGTTAGTCTCTTTTAAAGCGTTCTGTTTTGTGTCTGGAGAGTTTCTCATGAGTAGGCTGGCCGTTTTTTCTGGTTTTATAGTAAATAAATATGGTAAATATACGTTTTTTATAGTAAATATACTCATGAGAAACTCTCCAGACACAAAACAGAACGCTTTAAAAGAGACTAACGTCGTCTATGCCTTCAAATGCCCACTTGGGGACTGTAAGCTCCAAAAAACCCAGTATATAGGCAAGACAACAACATCTCTTTCTAGGCGTTTAACGATGCATAAGCAACAGGGCTCCATTAAGGAACATATAATCTCTTCCCATAACCAAACCATCGCCAGAGAAATCCTAGTAAACAACACAGAAATCATCGATAGATACAGCGATAGCAGGCGGCTTGACGTTTGCGAGGCACTACACATCAAGAAGTCAACACCAGCAATCAACAGCCAATTATTGCACAACTATATTCTACCCACCTCAAGACTCCGCTCCAATATAGAAGCATCAAGAAATATGGACCAATAGGCTTTCTACAAACACTTCTATTCAATACCCATTGTTTCTGTTCTGTCTTGTGTTGATACTTTTAATACCCTATTAATATCCCCTCCTGTTCTGTCTTGTGTTAATGCCACATCACCCTTCCCACCTCACTCAAATGTAGATATCATATCAGAGAGACGTAAGTTCTAATCAGTTGTGTATTTGTGAAGTCTTTGAAAATGTAATAAGTTTTACGAAACGCGCCCGTGTCGCGTCAGACTAGAAATAAAAATGAATTTTGGAGAAGTGATTTTTGATTTACCTCCAACAGTGAAGCGTAATGTACGAAAGATTGAGAAAATTCGTGTTAGAATTATTAATCTTACTTTTTCGGTCATATTTAATAATATATGTCTACAGGAAAGACTGCTACCAAAATATATATATAATATATATATATATATAATATATATATATATATATATATATATATATATATTATATATATATATATATATATATATGTCGTACCTAATAGCCAGAACGCACTTCTCAGCCTACTATTCAAGGCCCGATTTGCCTAATAAGCCAGGTTTTCATGAATTAATGTTTTTTCGTCTACCTAACCTACCTAACCTAACCTAACCTAGCTTTTTTTGGCTACCTAACCTAACCTTACCTATAAATATACGTTAGGTTAGGTTAGGTAGGGTTGGTTAGGTTCGGTCATATATCTACGTTAATTTTAACTCCAATAAAATAAAATTGACCTCATACATAGAGAAAAGGGTTGCTTTATCATTTCATAAGAAAAAAATTATAGTAAATATATTAATTCAGGAAAACTTGGCTTACTAGGCAAATCGGGCCTTGAATAGTAGGCTGAGAAGTGAGTTCTGGCTACTAGGTACGACATATATATATATATATATATATATATATATATATATGTCGTACCTAGTAGCCAGAACGCACTTCTCGGCCTACTATGCAGGGCCCGATTTGCCTAATAAGCCAAGTTTTCCTGAATTAATATATTTTCTCTAATTTTTTTCTTATGAAATGATAAAGCTACCCATTTCATTATGTATGAGGTCAATATTTTTTTATTGGAGTTAAAATTAACGTAGATATATGACCAAACCTAACCAACCCTACCTAACCTAACCTAACCTATCTTTATAGGTTAGGTTAGGTTAGGTAGCCGAAAACGTTAGGTTAGGTTAGGTTAGGTAGGTTAGGTAGTCGAAAAACAATTAATTCATTAAAACTTGGCTTATTAGGCAAATCGGGCCTTGCATAGTAGGCATAGAAGTGAGTTCTGGCTACTAGGTACGACATATATATATATATATATATATATATATATATATATATATATATATATATATATATATATATATATATATATATATATATATATATGTCGTACCTAGTAGCCAGAACGCACTTATCAGCCTACTATGCAAGGCCCGAATTGCCTAATAAGCCAAGTTTTCATGAATTAATATATTTTTTCTAATTTATTTCCTATGAAATGATAAAGCTACCCATTTCATTACGTATGAGGTAAATTTTTTTTTATTGGAGTTGAAATTAACGTAGATATATGACCGAACCTAACCAACCCTACCTAACCTAACCTAACCTATCTTTATAGGTTAGGTTAGGTTAGGTAGCCGAAAAAGTTAGGTTAGGTTAGGTTAGGTAGGTTAGGTCAAAAGACAATTAATTCATGAAAACTTGGCTTATTAGGCAAATCGGGCCTTGCATAGTAGGCTGATAAGTGCGTTCTGGCTACTAGGTACGACATATATATATATATATATATATATATATATATATATATATATATATATATATATATATATATATATATATATATACATACATACATACATACATACATACATACAGAGAGAGATGGACACAGAGAACTGGAGAGACACACATCCAGACGACACACACACACACAGAATTATTATTAGGGAACATAGACCCCACACACCTATAAATTATGTGAGAAATCTTTAAGGAATTCTGATAAGAAAGAGATCTAGGGGTGGTTCTAAATTAAACTATCACCTGAGGACCACATAAAGAACATTGTGTGGTGAGCCTGTGCCACGCATTCCAACTTCAGAATTGCTTTTAAATACATGGATGGCGAAATACTAAAGAAATTGTTCACCACTTTTGTTAGCCCAAAGCTAGAATATGCAGCAGTTGTGGGTGCCCATATCTTAAGAACCTCAACAACAAACTGGAAAAAGTGCAAAGACATGCTACTAAGTGGATCCCAGAAATGAAGGGGCAGAAATTAGAGGTCATAGATTTAAACTAACTAAAGAAAGATGAAGAAATATAAAAAAAAACTTTCACAGAGTATAGAGTTGAACAAGTTAAGTGAGAAGATGGTGGAGCCAAAACCATCAGTAGTTTCAAAGTGTTATATGACAGTGCTGGATAGACGGGACACCAAGAGCATAGCTCTCATCCTGTAACTACACTTATGTAATTACAGAGTACAGTTCTGTATACAGATGCCTGGTACTATATAGAGGCCTGGTACACTATAGAGCAAGAAGTAAGAGCTTATCTTACTTATTAGCTTATAAGATATAGAGCAAAACATAGAGCTTAAAAAGCAAAAGTAACACCAGTTCATAAAGGAGGCAATCTGGCAGACATAAACAATTATAGACCAATATCAAATCTACCCATACTATCAAAACACAGTCTCCAACACCTGACCACGCCATCACATTTAAACCACTACCAAGCCCACAAATACGTCAACATCAATCAGCATTACACCGTCTAACATACTCTGTCAGATGTAATAACTAAATTTGTGAATTCAAGAACTAATCTATTGTATAACACAGTGTTAGTACGAGAAAAACATTACTGTGTTTTAAAATGGCGGGGATCTTGTTGTACTGACGCTCCACACTGTGTGTTTGTTTGCGTATGATGAACGTGTGACAATTTACTACAACAATTATTTAATTATTCTTATTCTTTATTTTACTATTTTTAGGGTACATGAAATTTCCAACTTATTTATACACAATAATATAAATGCATTGTCATACCCTTATATATTATGGAAAATACGATGCCATGAACGAAGTCAAAGTCAACGTCATTCGCCGAACGTATTAGTCATTTTTTTCTCACAAACGATAGGGGATAACAAAACCACATAGTATATAAGTATACAGTAAAGTCAATTTTATCAGGAAAGTACATACATAGTTGATTTACAACATAATGTTGTATTTATAGATAGAGCTAGTGCATACAATACCTAAAGCCACTATAGTAAGCATAGCATTTCAGGCAACGGGCAGTATATATGTACCCTTACTCAAATCTCTGAATATGTTAGATATTAAGTCCCTGCACATCCTCTCATGTGTATTTTATATATATAAAACGCTGAACTGTAATGTCAATCCGACCTTAAAAGCTTCCTAGAAGGTTGTAACAGATCCCATGAGCACCACACTAGAAACAAATACCTATTTGATATTCCAAGAGTACGACTTAGTCAAACTAGAAATGCTTTACAAATCAAGGGACCTCGAATGTGGAATGACCTTCCCAATTACGTTAAAGAGTGTACCTCTCCAACCAGTTTAAGATAAAAACTAAGTACTACCTAATTAACTCAATGTAACCTACCTCACCCCCAAAATGTCAATCCATATCTTCTATTTTAAACAATGCTGTTTTATGACCAAATTGTATTTTTACTCTTTTTCTGTCATGTTCCCCCCCTCCTTTTTTCCATTGTTTCTTATTTTTTCTCAACACAATTTATACATTAATCTCAATTAGTATTAAGTTTTAGTCTTAGTGTTTTTCCTGCCTGAAACGCTTTGCGTAATAGTGGCTTTAGGCATTGTATGTACTAGCTCTATCTATAAATCCATCAACTTTTGTATCTTACCTTGTATGTATGTACTTTACCTGAATATATATTTGTCTTTGTATTTGTTTGTATTTATATACCATAGTATATAGTATAGTATAGTATATATTTATACTATCTATTATAGGGTACAAATACACAAATCACAGTACAAAAAGCACATTTAACATACTGTCTATCATACAATTATTACACATCCAAACAATGTGATGTGGTAAACTACTCTACTACTAAACTACATATTCTACAATCTGATTCTGCCTATTACTTAATTTAGAAACTGTATGACCAGACCACACACTAGAAGGGAAGGGACGACGAAGTTTCGGTAAGTCCTGGACCATTCTCAAGTCGATGTCGACTTGAGAATGGTCCAGGACGGACCAAAACGTCGTCATCCCTTCACCTTTTAGTGTGTGCTCTGGTCAACATTTTAGCCAGGTTATTGAGACTCATCGCCTGCATAGAAACTGTAATTGTGGTTGATCGAACCCATTGAAATGTGACGACTTATACTGAATTTTGTAACTATATCATAAGATTGTAATCAGCTTAGCTAAATGTTTGTGGGGTTCAGTCCATAAGCCCATATATGTGCTTCTGTAACCATTAGGTTACAGGGCAAAAACATAAGAACAAAGGTAACTGCAGAAGGCCTATTGGCCCAACCAGGCAGCTCCTATCTATAACCACCCAGTCTTACTAAATACATGTCTAACCCGCGCTTGAAACAATCGAGGCAGCCCACCTCCACTACTATGAAGTTCGAAAAATAATTCCTCCACCACTATGAAGTTGAAAAAAAAGAAACTCTGAAGTTCGTATAGCAGGTTAAGCAAAGGCAAATCCTAAAGTTTTTTTTCAGTTATATCGAACAAAGGTTAGGGAAAGGATAGGTCCATTAAAGACCGAGACAGATCATATATTGGATTTTCGATTTTTGATATTTGATATTTTTTGATATTCGATTTTTGTATCATCGCAAATTTGCAAATGTTGCTACTCAAACCTTAATCTATAATATTTATATTTATTATAAACAACAGAGGTCCCAGTCCAGAGGCTTGAGCACTCCGCTTACAACATTTTCCACTCTTATAACCACCCAACCCACCCATATACATGTCGAATCCACATTTAAACAATCAATGGACTCCAACGTTTGGCGGTAATTGGTTCCACAAATCAACAACCCTGATACCGAACCAGTATTTTCCCAGTCTTTCCTAAATCTAAACTTATGCAATTTATACCCATTATTTCGTGTTCTGTCTGGTGCGGATAGTTTTAATATCCCATTTGTTATGTCCATTCATCAACTTGTAAACCTCTATCATGTCACACCTAACTCTTCGCCTTTTCAGTGAATGCAATTTAAGCTTTGTTGATCTCTCCTTATATGAAAGGTTTCTAATTTGGGGAATTAACTTTGTATTCTATGCTGGATACGTTCAAGTGAATTTATATCAATTCTATAGTACGGCGACCAAAACTGAACTGCATAATCAAATGGGGCCTAACCAGAGCACAAATTATTGACTGATAAGAATTAAGCCACCCA
Organism: Procambarus clarkii; assembly: GCF_040958095.1. Classification (NCBI taxonomy): domain Eukaryota; kingdom Metazoa; phylum Arthropoda; class Malacostraca; order Decapoda; family Cambaridae; genus Procambarus; species Procambarus clarkii. Next base: position 9,846,253 of record NC_091201.1, read on the forward strand.
GGGATGGCACGGGAATGAATAGCTTTAAAGAGCAAGATACAGCTGAAGAACAAAACCAGGTGTCTTGTTATTAACCCTTCGATTAATAAATCCTAGTGTCCTATTTGCCTTATTACGAACATTCATGCATTGATCTTTTGGTTTTAAATTCTTACTAATCATAACTCCAAGTTCCCTTTCGAAATACCCGACTTCGCAATCACAACACCATCTATCTCGTATCTTGTAACTCTATCATATCATTACCTAACCTCAAAACTTTACATTTATCAGCCTTTAACTGCATCTGTCAACCTTTTGCCCATTTCAAAACTCTATTTAGATCAACTTGAAGAGATAGTGAGTCTTCTTCTGTGTTATTTCCCTACCGATTTTTGTATCATCGGCAAATTTGCAAATGTTGTTACTCAAACCGGAATCTAAATCATTTATATATACAGTATTATAAACAACAGAGGTCCCAGGACAGAGCCTTGAGGTACTCACCTACAACATTTTCCAATTCTGACTTAACCCCATTTATACTAACTCTGTTTCCTTTGGCATAGCCGCATGCCCTAATCCAACTTAATAAATCTACGGTACATTGTATAGCTTAGGTTCATATATTAGGGGATTGGGTTGCACTAGATTGCACTGCACTAGAAATTAGGTACCAGGATATCGATATATATGTCAGGTGCTTGTAGGTAATGAATGCCCCAATGGTGAACATTCCAATTATAAACTATGTAAACAAGAGCTGGGACATATTCCCCAACACTATATCTGTAATTGCCCTGTTATAAGTACTTCAGACCAAGTGGTATGAGGTCTGTAATCACTTCATACACTCAGGAATTTGGAAGATATTCTTGCGCTGCCAGAGTGTGCTAGTGGAGGTTAATGCTAGATCAGCCTTAATGCACTTAATGTTCTCTCCTGATTTTTAGTCAAACTTGATTTGTTTTTGTGTTATAATTGATGTGAGCACTTAATTGGGTCAATGGTAGCGCTTCTTAAAAAGCAATATATACTCTCGTGATTTAGTTTAGCATGGGGTTTATAGAAAAAAGAGCATACTAATGTTATATCACAGAAAACGAATTTATCATAAACTCGTGTATTTGTCTTATCATATGGAAATGCATTCATATAATAGATAACAATATGAATAGCCAAATTTTGTAAATCCTCTACCATGTTGGAATCTGTGGAAATGAATGAGCAAATGTGCTGGCTGAAGGCACTGAAGGAAACCACATTGGTTTCATTTTGGATACAAATGTCCATGGAGATTCAGAATGGAAACAATTATAGTTGAACCTGCAGAGAGGAGTTTAAGAATCTGTGGTGAGAATGATGGACAGCCTTCACAATTATACTTCAGAGAATGTAAACATCTAAGAGTCATTGAAATATGTGTAGAATAATGAACCAAAATGTTTGAGTTAGGGAAAACACCATTGTCATATAGATACTAGCTGTTCCTAAAGATTCACCAATTTTGCACCAGCAAGATAACATATAAGATTTTAAGGGTTGACGAATGTTAATCTTCTTGTTTGACAAACTGTGCACTTGAATAGTTAATAAGAACACGCCAATATAAGACAACAAAACGTTTTCAGATTCTTCACACCACTTTCCAGCAACTTTTATAATTTCTATAAATTATTTTAGGGAATAATACATAAATTATATATTTAAACATGATATTGTGTTTAGTGGAATGCATAAGGAGTCAAATTATGTTAAAAAGAGCGATTTTAGAAAATTTGGAAACTACTTTTTCTGATCTTAGAATAACTAAATGTATTTTGAAGGTTTCATTCAGCCATTAAATATCATTCACAATTTTTAATGAATTTTACAAAAAACACCATAAATTTTATACTTAAACATGTAAAAACTATTTGTAATACATTAGGAACAAAATAGTTGTAGAAAAACGATTTATTATAAAACCTTTGTGTTTGGATTTTTTATTAAAAGTTTCAAGGCTCTCCTGCACCATTCTCAATGCAAATCATTTCCACACCTATGGGAAGAGATAGACTAACGTTTTCTAGATGATTTGTGTTTGCTGGGAACAACCATCACCTCCACCTGGGCCACTACCAGCACCCATCCCTCCACCTGGGCCACTACCAGCACCATCACATCCTCCTGGGCCACTACCACACCATCACCTCCACCTGGGTCACTACCAGCACCCATCACCTCCACTGGGCCACTCCCAACCATCACCTCCACCTGGGCCACTACCAGCACCCATCACCTCCACCTGGGCCACTACCAGCACCCATCACTTCCACTTGGGCCACTACCAGCACCATCACCTTCACCTGGGCCACTACCAGCACCCATCACTCCACTTGGGCCACTACCAGCACCCATCACCTCCACTTGGGCCACTACTAGCATCCATCTCCTCCCCTGGGCCACTACTAGCACCCATCACCTCCACTTGGGACACTGCCTGCACACATCACTTCCAATTGGGCCACTACCAGTTATGAAATGAATTGTTTTATATAATACATCATCGGAAGTCATTATTATATTTCCCAGCAACTTAACAATTGTTATGTGTAATTGTCTGGTAACAATCATGATAATCCTCTCTAATTAGTAATTCTGTTGAAAAGTTCAGTTTGTTAATCTTTGTATAATTGTAAAAAGGTTCTGGAAATAGAGAATAATAATCGCCATACAATTTTAAGTTTTTAATAGTATCCCAACACAGCAATATTTCATTTTTTAGCGGCGAAGACGTGCTAGATATGTTTCTGCAGTCGCCTTGTATAAATAGGAATCTGGTTAATCTGGAATCTCAATCTGGTTAAATAGGAAAGAAAGAAAAGAGATAGCGCACGTTTCTGATATGTCTAATTTCACAATGCTTGTGGGTATACATTATTTTTTGTTGTTCTGTTGTCTGTGGAGATATAGAGATTGTCTGGTTTGCCGACTCTAGAAACACAACATATAATTATTCAAGAGAGAAGCAATCCGTGTCTAGATATAAACTGCACAATTCTAAAGATTGGTCCTGAGTTTTGTTGATGGCGATTTCAAACTCCAATCGAATTGGAAATTAGAATCTCTTAAATTGAAATGGCATACCTGTTGGAAATGGCATAGTAATGCGAGGAATGAGGACATCTTCATCTTTGAAATGTTCTGTCAGGATTGTTGCTTATGCTACGTTTCTGATTATTTTTTTTACTGCAAGGTGCGTGGCCTTGCCAAGTTTTGGCTGGTTGATATTTTGCAACATAATAATTGGCAAGCCAATTTTCAATTGCAGTGCGTGTGGTGGAATCCGTGGCAGATCGAGTGAATTCAACAATTCTGTTGGATAATTACCCGCTTCATCTGCTTCCTCAAGAGTGTCGACGGACTTGTATGTGACTGCCTTGCTTTGGGTGTTTGACTGAATAATATTGTTAAGTTCGTAGACGTCTTTGTTCTTTGTCGCAAGAACTGCTCGTTCACTCAGCCAATCGTGAGTCTTATAATTGGTTTGAATATTGGGAAATACTTTTTCAACAAATTCTTCTTTTGACGTCACTAAATTGTATAAGTTATGAGGCAATAAAATTCGTCCTGAGGTCAGATTAACCGGCACGTTTCTGCTCAAAATTTCCAGCAATTGATGTGAGAACATCTAAGCTGATGGATCGTTTAGCAGCTGGACATGCATATTTATAGTTAATTTTAACGTCTTTACGTAGCGCCACAAAGTAGAGTATTTCAGGCAAGCATTTATTTCGTCAGCTGGTGTCAATCGAGGAATTACAGGTAATGTTTGCCTGAAATCTCCTGCAAGCAATATTAATGCATTCCCAAAGGGTTTCATCTTTCCACGCAAAACTTGCTATGATCGATCAAGAGCCTCTAGCGATTTTTTGTGGGCCATTATGCATTCATCCCAAACAATAAGTTTGCATTTCTGCAATACTTTTTCCATGCTGTATGCTTTGGAAATGTTGCACGTGGGAGTTTCAATGAATTGCATGTTCAATGGCAATTTCAAAGCTGAAGTAGCAGTTCTTCCACCTGGTAGCAATGTCCCAGCTATTCCAGATGATGCAAGAGTTAAGGTTATGCCATTTTGGGATCGACATGCTGCCAGAATCAATCTAATTAGGAAGGTTTAACCAGTTCCTCCTGGCGCATCGAAGAAGATTTCTCCAAACCCGTTATTGACAGTTTAAATTATTTCATTGTAAATGCCTTTTCGCTCCAGCGTTAGCTTAGGAATATTTGATTGCACATATGACAACAGATCACTCGTGTTATTATTTTGTTCACGACGCAATTCTACATCGAACGAAGCAGCAGCAGATCAATTCAGTGATGGCATGTCCAATTGATTGAGAACTTTGTTCGCGATTTCTAAGCACAAATCTTTAATCATTATCAACGCTTCATTGTAGATATTTGCTGTGAAATCCATGTTCATATTTGAATTTTCCTTGCGTATTCGACGGATAATATCTTCAGCCATGTGTGATTTATATTTCTCCCATAACTCTGTTGGATATGAAGGAGAGCCGGTGTTCAATATGACTGCAAACAATGCATGAATTTGATTTGGATGTGACGTGTTGGACGCGTCATTAATGCATACATCCCAGTGTCGGTCGTTCTTCAATAAATTCAGAGCTTGATGTGCACTACGGGAAGTGGCATATGTTACGCCGTTGGCAAATCTCAATGGCTGGAAAGACGTTGGACTGGGCACATTTACCAACAGCATGCGAAGAAAGAAGCGTTTATCATGATTAGGATGCACGGAGTATAGTCTGCCTATCGTAGTTTATGTGAATACGTCAGGTTGTCCGTCGACTCACTCTCCTCGTTTGCGCCGTTCAAATGTTTTTCCACTGGTATTCCATGTGTAATACGTAGGCACTTCCGAATCCAGCATTGTTTTTGCAAACACGTCATTTTGACATAACGTGAAGAAAGCAGTTAATGCTGTAGCCAGTGGATCCATAGCTATTTGTTGCATATTTGCAACTGTGAAATAAACGTGTTGTCCACTTTCTTGTTTTTAAAACCAAAACAAAAAAAAGTAACGAAATATTTAAATACAAACGCAGATCAATCAACACAGGTCAATTTCAACACCATTTGCAATGAAAAATAAGAAGTTAAAAAATGAAATAAAAACAATGAAAAAAAATTAACAAAGAAACTATACCCACGAAATATACGGTATGGTAAACAACACAGCTCAATTCCAATGCCATCTCACACAAAATAATTAAATAAAAATGAAAATAAATCAAAATCAATGAAAATTCAATTTATCAATGCAATCAGAAACCCTGAAATGTAATCGTAACATATTTTGTATAGCGTGTGTGGCACTTACGTGCAACAGATGGCGCTCTTTTAAAAAAAATATGTTTATATCTGTCACAGGTGTGGCATATAAATAGTAGGTATATAAAAACACGCACATATTCGAATGGAACGTTGTGTAAATATTTCAGAGCTATCGGTGAAGAAATTTTGGAGATTACTACATGTGTTGCTCTTACGTCCTACAAATGACGCTGTAATAAAAAAAAAAAAAAAAAATTTCCTGTCACAGGTGAGGCATGTATATAGTGGGTATACAAAAACACTCGCCAAGTGTCTCTCAAAGACTTTTACATTGACACTCACAGAAGTACTCATAATGGCAATGGCAAAGCCACTCACATATATAGTCACATAAATAACATCTGAGTATCAAAGAGACACAGAGAAGCTCACTGAGGAATTTACAAAGGCACTTATGGAAACACCCAAAGAGACAGTCACAGAGACACTCATAGATGCCCTCTTGATTAGAGATTTTTTATTAGATATCTGTTGATTAGAGACATTTCTATGAGTACACAGGTACTCATAGAGTCACTTACAGAAACACTGAAACTTTCAAACAAGTACTCTCAGTTGCAAAGACAACCAGAAATACACTCATAAATATCACACACAGAAACACTCACATAGACGGTCAAGGAAGCACTCGGAGGCACTCATAAAAAACATTCATACAAGATTGTAAAAATGTGCTCACATAGACATTCGTGGCATTCATAAAGATACACAGACTCTCACAAATGCATACACCTATAGAGGCTCTCACAGAGGTACGCAAAGAGGCTCTAACAGAGGTACTCAAAGAGGCTCTCACAGACGTACTCAAAGAGGCTCTCACAGAGATACTCAAAGAGGCTCTCACAGAGGTACTCAAAGAGGCTCTCACAGACGTACTCAAAGAGGCTCTCACAGTGATACTCAAAGAGGCTCTCACAGAGGTACTCTGAGTACCTATCAGAGATAGTATCACTGATAGTACTCAGTAAGTAACTCTCTCACAAGAGATACTGACATTGGCATTCATGAAAGAGTGAATGAGACACTCAGAGAGCGACAATCAGGGATACTAAGAGACACTCAAAGAGAAAGTCAAAGAGACAATCACAGAGACACGCACAAAGACACTCACAGATACACTAAAAGACACTCACATAGGAACTCACAAATTTTCTTTCACAGGTAATCATAAGGGCACTCACAGAGACGCTCACAGAAACGCTCACAGAGAGACACAGAAATATTCAGAGTCACGTAGGCACTTACTGAGACACATAGGGATTTACAGTCACTTACAAAGGCTCACAGAGGGCCTCTCATAAAGACACTCACAAACGGTATTTGCAGACACACTCATAAACACACCCTGACTGACAAAGATACACCCACAGAGACACTAACATAGGCAATGAGTGGTTTACAAAGCCCAAAGGAACTCACAAAGACATTTTATGAGATACAAAAACATAAAACAAGGACACTCACAGAGGCGCAAGTAAACTCACAAAGACACAGGGACGTTCACATAGACACAGGAACACTTACAGAGACGCAGGGAAACTCATACAGACACAGGGAAACTCACAGAGAAACAAGGACACTCACAGGGACACGGAAACACTCACAAAGACCCCAGGACACTCACAGAGGCACAGAAAATCTCACAGAGACACAGAGACACTCAAAGAGACATAGGAACACTCACAGAGAGACAGAGGCGCTCAAAGAGACAAAGGGACGCTCACAAATACATAGTGACCATCACAGACACTGGGACACTCACAGAAACACAGGGACACTCAGAGAGACACAGAGACAGTCACAAAGACTCAGGGACACTCATAGAGACACAGAGAAAGTCACAGAGACTCGGGGACACTCAGAGAGACACAGAGACAGTCACAGAGACTCGGGGACACTCACAGAGAACCAAGGGCAATCACACAGATACTGGGACACTTACAGAGAAGTTTAAAAAGACACTTACTGAGGCACTCACAAACACTCATAAAGACACTCACAGAGTTACTTAGACACTCATTGTGACACTCACATAAACGCTTACATTAATTGATAAGATAGGCGCTCACAGTGAATCTCACAAAGACATCAAATAGGTACTCACAGAGAGACTCACTCGGGTATTCTTAGAGGCACCCACAGAAAAACTGAAGAGACACTTGCAGAAACACTCAGAGAGACGCTTTGGGAGACACTTACATAGGCACTCATAAAGATACAGATGTACTCAAAGATATACTCAGAGAGACACTCACAGAGGTATTAACAGATAAATTTGCTGAGGTTCTCACAGATAAAATCACAGAGGCCCTGAAAGAAGTACTCTCACAGAAACTTACGTAGGCACTCAGACACTCATTCCCACAGGTACTCTCAGAGACACTCACACACTCACTCCCACAGGTACTCTCAGAGACACTCACACACTCACTCACACCGGTATTCAAAGACACTCACTCCCACAACTACTCATCTTGAGGTTATCTTGAGATGATTTCGGGGCTTTTTTTAGTGTCCCCGCGGCCCGGTCCTCGACCAGGCCTCCACCCCCAGGAAGCAGCCCGTGACAGCTGATTAACACACAGGTACCTATTTTACTGCTAGGTAACAGGGGCATAGGGTGAAAGAAACTCTGTCCATTGTTTCTCGCCGGCGCCTGGGATCGAACCCAGGACCACAGGATCACAAGTCCAGCGTGCTGTCCGCTCGGCTCCCACAGGTACTCTCAGAAACACTCACTACTGTCTCATCGTCGTGAGAGGAGTGTCGTGGGAGACAAACGTGTCCGTAGGGCATCAGCAAACTAACGTCAGTTATCTCGAGATATTGAAGTGTTACAGAGACAAGAAACTGTCACAGGAGTCCCCACAAATGCAGTGATCAAGTATATAGTGAGCTCCTATTGCGTTTGATCAGTTAAGGAAAGCATAAGTCGAGTGGCAACATCAGTACAATACCGTGGGACAGTAAGCCAGGTAGGACGAATTGGCGAGTATAGTGTTGGTGAAGCGGAATTATAGCAATCATAGTGATCGATCCCACCTAAGTGTGTGCCCACAACGTAGAAAGTATGCGATGTTGTTTATGTTGATTGACGGTTTGCTGCTTTGTAGATTTTGAGGTTATCTTGAGCTGATTTCTGGGCTTAGCGTCCCCGCGGCCCGGTCCTCGACCAGGCCTCCTTTTTGTTACACCCCACCCAGGAAGCAGCCCGTAGCAGCTGACTAACTCCCAAGTACCTATTTACTACTAGGTAACAGGGGCATCAGGGGTGAAAGAAACATTTTGCCCATTTGTCTCCGCCTCCACCGGTTATCGAACCCGGAACGTCAGGATTACGAATCCGAGACGCTCTCCACCCAGCTGACAGGCGCCCCAGGCACTGCCTCAGATTCACCAACAGTTTAGAGGGTCCAACAGTTAACTGGTCCCGGCTGGTGGGGGTACGATGTTGTCGTCTCGTGGGGCTTTGGGTGGGTGCTTGCCTTGCTGGGCTCGTGCTGTGGCAGAGCTTCTAGCAGCAATTTTATCGTCACTGGTGAGGACTCGAATAGCACTTGAGGTATTTCCCTCTTCAATTTTCTTGGAGATTTGTGCTCTGATTTTGTACATTTCCGATGTTTTCTTCTTACCATTTCTACAAAGGGTGTGTTAATTATTTTGCTCGAGAAGGCAGACGAACTACGATATTCCCCTTGAGTATTCATTTATCGCTTTAATGACCGAGAATGCAAGTGATTTGTCCCCTCCTTGGAGGGAGGGTGAGGCATACATTGCAAAACAAAAGGAAATTACGCCTTGCTTAAATGTTTTCTGGAGCGTCATTGACTCTTTTTGGAAGATATACATGATCCAATATATTTATATATATAGGCCTGTTAGTCTAGTGGTATGATTCTCGCTTAGGATGCGAGAGGCCCGGGTTCAACTCCCGGACAGGCCCGATAACCTTTTTGTCTCGATAGCAGTGACTATGTTTTCGACTTGTAATTTAGGATCCCAAATTCGATTTCCGGGAGGTGCAAAAGTGGGGGTTTAGTCCATTTAACCGGTCTATACTTTTAACCGGTTAGTCCAAGGTATAGACCCAAATCAGTCCATACCTCACACAAACATCCTAAACTCCTACCAAGACTCACATAAGTCCATCCCCAGGGTTAGCCTGTCAATACTCATCTATTCACACTCCCACAAAAGTTCGACTGTACACAATCGCTAGAGCTGGCCCATACCTTGTTCTGGGTCCTTCATTTCCCCTGTCGTCCGACTGTGGACCTGCACCTTTTGTGGCTGACATCCTCTCCGATTCTATTCTTATACTCAAACCTTCTTGCTTGAATGTGTTAGTGTTCCGACCACGCCCCGCCTTGACAATCTAAAACTTATAAATTTGTCTTTGGCCTTGATTACCTTGATCACGACATTGTTTTACATTTTTTTTTTCGAACCTATGTAAATTTCCTCAAGTATGTTTGGTCCAATCCTGGTCCTCTTCTCGGCGTGTAAGTGTAATCCCACACACAAAAAGACCTGACCTCTGATAATGCACTTGAAGCAGTCGCCAGTCTCCTAATCCACATCTTGAAGCATTGAAACACAGTAACTATTCATTCTTACTCATTGACTTCAGATTATAAACACATTCTTCTAAATAAATTTTATTTAACATATAACAGTAGAAAGGCTCTGCAAATCATACAGATTACCACAGGAACGGTAAGCCATATTTAATGGTCACAAACGATTCCGGTTCTCATCACACTAACAAATGCTAGACCGTTCTTGGTGTTTATCATACATTCGTTTATTCAGACGTGCTAAAAATCACGCTGGGTTTGCACAGGGAGGTTACCTAAGTTCTACGGATATATTTAACAATCACACTTCAGATATATACTTCACAGTGGAGGAATCAGTCAATATGCTGCTAGCTAAAGTGAGCTTAACAGCCACAATAACAAATATAACACCTCTCTAACACTCGATAAGAAACGAACCAAGGTAAAGACCTGGTGTCTACTTCAAGGTAGGGTTACAAAAAACGATCCTCACACAACAGGTGACAATCTATCCACATCTTAAACCTAAGACACAAGTAAAGGTAAACGTCTCTGATTTCCTGACCAAATCAGGACCAAAGTTATATGGCGTAGTTAAGCCCTGTGTTCGGGTTGACAGATCCATAACGAGCCATTATACGAGTTCGCAGGTCGGCATTCGATCCACCACAACCCAATCGATTCACGAATGTTCCTTTCGTCCTTGAAATTGCATATCCTTGTCCTCATGGTGGAGTACCGCGTAATGTTACCTAACATTACGTCATAATAGTGGCATTAAATTAGTTGATCCTATGATCAACTCTTATAACGTTAATTAATAATGGCTTATTATAGGCGTCAGATTGTTTCAGTCACTATGAACTGTCGAGCCAGTTGATACTAAAGGGCATGAACCTATAACATTCTGCCAGAGGTAAACTTTTGACAGGATCTATTCTGAAATTGAACACGTCAACCCCTGCAGAAAGCATACTGGAAATGTGTTTGTAGCCAAACTCGCTTCACAACAGTTCCCCTTCGAGAATAAACCGAACGAGGAAAGTAAGGACTCGGGGAGGAACTCATTGTGAGTTGGATGAGGCGTGGAACACAGTTTAAACTAGACTATGTGGGGAGGACACAGTGAACAATTGGTTTAGGAGACCCCTCCGCAGGTTGCTTCACGGGACACTCTCATGCCTATGAAGACATCGCGATACTTCTCTGGTGACACCCCAGCAAGCCTCTAGTGACAAACTACCAAGCCTTAAATGTCACAATACCGTATTCTTTAGGCGACACACGAGGCATGTCGCAGTGTGCCTCACGAGGAAGGCCAAGTTATACACCGTGATAATCCTCTCATAGTCTACACGGCCA
>NC_091201.1:9860055-9862630 GCF_040958095.1 Procambarus clarkii
TCTTTTCCTTCTCTGACTCCTGAAGAATTTCCTCTCCCAGATGATACCTTGTATCTGGCCTCCTGCTCCCTACACCTATCTTCATTACATTACATTTGGTTGGGTTAAACTCTAACAACCATTTGTTCGACCATTCCTTCAGCTTGTCTAGGTCTTCTTGAAGCCTCAAACAGTCCTCTTCTGTTTTAATCCTTCTCATAATTTTAGCATCGTCCGCAAACATTGAGAGAAATGAATCGATACCCTCCGGGAGATCATTTACATATATCAGAAACAAGATAGGACCGAGTACAGAGCCCTGTGGGACTCCACTGGTGACTTCACGCCAATCGGAGGTCTCACCCCTCACCGTAACTCTCTGCTTCCTATTGCTTAGATACTCCCTTATCCACTGGAGCACCTTACCAGCTACACCTGCCTGTCTCTCCAGCTTATGTACCAGCCTCTTATGCGGTACTGTGTCAAAGGCTTTCCGACAATCCAAGAAAATGCAGTCCGCCCAGCCCTCTCTTTCTTGCTTAATCTGTGTCACCTGATCGTAGAATTCTATCAAGCCTGTAAGGCAAGATTTACCCTCCCTGAATCCATGTTGGCGATTTGTCACGAAGTCCCTTCTCTCCAGATGTGTTACCAGGTTTTTTCTCACGATCTTCTCCATCACCTTGCATGGTATACAAGTCAAGGACACTGGCCTGTAGTTCAGTGCCTCTTGTCTGTCGCCCTTTTTGTATATTGGGACCACATTCGCCGTCTTCCATATTTCTGGTAGGTCTCCCGTCTCTAGTGATTTACTATACACTATGGAGAGTGGCAAGCAAAGTGCCTCTGCACACTCTTTCAGTACCCATGGTGAGATCCCATCTGGACCAACCGCCTTTCTAACATCCAGATCCAGCAGGTGTCTCTTGACCTCCTCTCTCGTAATTTCGAACTCCTCCAAGGCCGCCTGGTTTACCTCCCTTTCTCCTAGCACAGTGACCTCACCCTGTTCTATTGTGAAGACCTCCTGGAACCTCTTGTTGAGTTCCTCACACACCTCTCTGTCATTCTCTGTATACCTGTCCTCGCCTGTTCTAAGTTTCAATACCTGTTCTTTCACTGTTGTTTTCCTTCTGATGTGACTGTGGAGTAGCTTTGGTTCGGTCTTGGCTTTGTTTGCTATATCATTTTCAAAAATTTTCTCTGCTTCTCTTCTCACCCTGACGTACTCATTCCTGGTTCTCTGGTATCTCTCCCTGCTTTCTGGTGTTCTGTTATTCCGGAAGTTCCTCCACGCCTTTTGTTCAGTTTCTTCGCTTCCATACATGCCCTATTATACCATGGATTCTTTTGTTGCTTCTCGGATTTTTCCTTTGGGCCGGGATGAACCTGTTTACTGCCTCCTGACACTTTTGGGTAACATAGTCCATCATACCCTGTACAGACTTGTCTCTGAGGTCTGTGTCCCAAGGTATTTCACTTAGGAAACTTCTCATCTGTTCATAATTCCCCTTTCGGTATGCCAGCCTTTTGATTCCTAGTTCTTTTTGGGGGGAGATAAGTCCTAGCTCTACCAGGTACTCAAAGTTCAATACACTGTGGTCACTCATTCCCAAGGGCGCTTCCATCTTAACTTCCCTTATATCCCATTCATTTAGGGTAAATATCAAATCAAGCATTGCTGGTTCATCTTCTCCTCTCATTCTTGTTGGCTCTTTGGTATGCTGGCTTAGAAAGTTTCTTGTTGCCACGTCCAGCAGCTTAGCTCTCCATGTTTCTGGTCCTCCATGCGGGTCTCTGTTCTTCCAATCTATCTTCCCATGGTTGAAGTCTCCCATAATTAGTAGTCCAGATCCATTCCTGCTAGCAACAGAAGCTGCTCTTTCCATTATGTTAATGGTGGCCATGTTGTTTCTATCATATTCTTGTCTAGGTCTTCTGTCATTTGGTGGTGGATTATATATGACTGCGACTATAATTTTTTTCCCTCCATTTGTTACAGTACCTGCTATGTAGTCACTGAAACCTTCACAGCCCTGAATATCCATCTCCTCAAAATCCCAGCCTTTTCTTACCAGCAGAGCTACACCACCCCCACCTCTTCCTTCCCTCTCTTTCCGCATAACATAATAGTCCTGTGGAAACACTGCATTTGTTATTGTTTTCGTGATCTTTGTTTCTGTGAGGGCTATTATGTCTGGGTTTTCCTCTAGTACCAGTTCTCCAAGCTCATTTGCTTTATTTGTAATTCCATCTATGTTAGTGTACATCGCTTTGAGGCTCACTTTCTTCTGTCCCTTCTCAAATCGCCTCCTTGGTGAGTGTTCTGCTGGTGGGGGAGGCTGTTCCATGGGTGTGAGGACCTGTGAGGTGGGTAACAGGATCTCAGAGGATACTGGAATGAGGGGCGGGGATCCAGTGAAGGGGGAGGGACAGGGAGGGTATGGGGGGTGAAAGGGGAGGGAGGACGGGAAGGAAAGGGGGGGAGGGAGGACTCGGGAGGAGGGGAGGGGTAGAAGGGTGGGGATTGGGTGTGGGGGGGAGGGAGATTTGGCTGAACTTTTGAGTGGGGGCAGGGAGGGTTTGGGGTAGGGGG
>NC_091201.1:9863130-9880630 GCF_040958095.1 Procambarus clarkii
GAGTTACAAGATACGAGATAGATGGTGTTGTGATTGCGAAGTCGGGTATTTCGAAAGGGAACTTGGAGTTATGATTAGTAAGAATTTAAAACCAAAAGATCAATGCATGAATGTTCGTAATAAGGCAAATAGGACACTAGGATTTATTAATCGAAGGGTTAATAACAAGACACCTGGTTTTGTTCTTCAGCTGTATCTTGCTCTTTAAAGCTATTCATTCCCGTGCCGTCTCCTGGGTGGCTTAATTCTTATCAGTCAATAAATTTGTTGCTCTGGTTAGGCCCCAATTTGATTATGCAGTTCAGTTTTGGTCGCCGTACTATAGAATTGATATAAATTCACTTGAACGTATCCAGCATAGAATAACAAAGTTAATTCCCCAAATTAGAAACCTTTCATATAAGGAGAGATTAACAAAGCTTAAATTGCATTCACTGAAAAGGCGAAGAGTTAGGTGTGACATGATAGAGGTTTACAAGTTGATGAATGGACATAACAAATGGGATATTAAAACTATCCGCACCAGACAGAACACGAAATAATGGGTATAAATTGCATAAGTTTAGATTTAGGAAAGACCTGGGAAAATACTGGTTCGGTAACAGGGTTGTTGATTTGTGGAACCAATTACCGCCAAACGTGGTGGAGTCCATTGATTGTTTCAAATGTGGATTCGACATGTATATGGGTGGGCTTGGGTGGTTATAAGAGTGGGAAAATGTTGTAAGCGGAGTGCTTCAAGCCTCTGGACTGGGACCTCTGTTGTTTATAATAAATATAAATATTATAGATTAAGGTTTGAGTAGCAACATTTGCAAATTTGTCGATGATACAAAAATCGAATATCAAAAAATATCAAAATATCAAAAATCGAAAATCCAATATATGATCTGTCTCGGTCTTTAATGGACCTATCCTTTCCCTAACCTTTGTTCGATATAACTGAAAAAAAAACTTTAGGATTTGCCTTTGCTTAACCTGCTATACGAACTTCAGAGTTTCTTTTTTTTCAACTTCATAGTGGTGGAGGAATTATTTTTCGAACTTCATAGTAGTGGAGGTGGGCTGCCTCGATTGTTTCAAGCGCGGGTTAGACATGTATATTAGTAAGACTGGGTGGTTATAGATAGGAGCTGCCTGGTTTGGGCCAATAGGCCTTCTGCAGTTACCTTTGTTCTTATGTTTTTGCCCTGTAACCTGAATGGTTACAGAAGCACATATATGGGCTTATGGACTGAACCCCACAATACATTTAGCTAAGCTGATTACAATCTTGATGATATAGTTACAAAATTCAGTATAAGTCGTCACATTTTCAATGGGTTCGAGATCAACCACAATTACAGTTTCTATGCAGGCGATGAGTCTCAATAACCTGGCTAAAATATGTTGACCAGAGCACACACTAAAAGGTGAAGGGATGACGACGTTTTGGTCCGTCCTGGACCATTCTCAAGTTGACAATCGACTTGAGAATGGTCCAGGACTTACCGAAACTTCGTCGTCCCTTCCCCTTCTAGTGTGTGGTCTGGTCATACAGTTTCTAAATTAAGTAATAGGCAGAATCAGATTGTAAATATGTAGTTTAGTAGTAGAGTAGTTTACCACATCACATTGTTTGGATGTGTAATAATTGTATGATAGACAGTATGTTAAATGTGCTTTTGTACTGTGATTTGTGTATTTGTACCCTATAATAGATAGTATAAATATATACTATACTATACTATATACTATGGTATATAAATACAAACAAATACAAAGACAAATATATATTCAGGTAAAGTACATACATACAAGGTAAGATACAAAAGTTGATGGATTTATAGATAGAGCTAGTACATACAATGCCTAAAGCCACTATTACGCAAAGCGTTTCAGGCAGGAAAAACACTAAGACTAAAACTTAATACTAATTGAGATTAATGTATAAATTGTGTTGAGAAAAATAAGAAACAATGGAAAAAAGGAGGGGGGGGAACATGACAGAAAAAGAGTAAAAATACAATTTGGTCAACAAAACAGCATTGTTTAAAATAGAAGATATGGATTGACATTTTGGAGGGTGAGGTAGGTTACATTGAGTTAATTAGGTAGTACTTAGTTTTTATCTTAAACTGGTTGGGAGAGGTACACTCTTTAACATAATTGGGAAGGTCATTCCACAATTCGAGGTCCCTTGATTTGTAAAGCATTTCTAGTTTGACTAAGTCGTACTCTTGGAATATCAAATAGGTATTTGTTTCTAGTGTGGTGCTCATGGGATCTGTTACAACCTTCTAGGAAGCTTTTAAGGTCAGGATTGACATTACAGTTCAGCGTTTTATATATATAAAATACACATGAGAGGATGTGCAGGGACTTAATATCTAACATATTTAGAGATTTGAGTAAGGGTACATATATACTGCCCAGTTGCCTGAAATGCTATGCTTACTATAGTGGCTTTAGGTATTGTATGCACTAGCTCTATCTATAAATACAACATTATGGTTGTAAATCAACTATGTATGTACTTTCCTGAATAAAATTGACTTTACTGTATACTTATATACTATGTGGTTTTGTTATCCCCTATCGTTTGTGAGAAAAAAATGACTAATACGTTCGGCGAATGACGTTGACTTTGACTTCGTTCATGGCATCGTATTTTCCATAATATATATAGGGTATGACAATGCATTTATATTATTGTGTATAAATAAGTTGGAAATTTCATGTACCACTAAAAATAGTAAAATAAAGAATAAGAATAATTAAATAATTGTTGTAGTAAAATTGTCACACGTTCATCATACGCAAACAAACACACAGTGTGGAGCGTCAGTACAACAAGATCCCCGCCATTTTAAAACACAGTAATGTTTTTCTCGTACTAACACTGTGTTATACAATAGATTAGTTCTTGAATTCACAAATTTAGTTATTACATCTGACAGAGTATGTTAGACGGTGTAATGCTGATTGATGTTGACGTATTTGTGGGCTTGGTAGTGGTTTAAATGTGATGGCGTGGTCAGGTGTTGGAGACTGTGTTTTGATAGTATGGGTAGATTTGATATTGGTCTATAATTGTTTATGTCTGCCAGATTGCCTCCTTTATGAACTGGTGTTACTTTTGCTTTTTTAAGCTCTATGTTTTGCTCTATACTCTTATAAGCTAATAAGTAAGATAAGCTCTTACTTCTTGCTCTATAGTGTACCAGGCCTCTATATAGTACCAGGCATCTGTATACAGAACTGTACTCTGTAATTACATAAGTGTAGTTACAGGATGAGAGCTATGCTCTTGGTGTCCCCGTCTATCCAGCACTGTCATATAACACTTTGAAACTACTGATGGGTTTTGGCCTCCACCATCTTCTCACTTAACTTGTTCAACCATCTATAACTCTGTGAAAATGTTTTTTCTTATATTTCTTCATCTTTCTTTAGTTAGTTTAAATCTATGACCTCTAATTTCTGCCCCTTCATTTCTGGGATCCACTTAGTAGCATGTCTTTGCACTTTTTCCAGTTTGTTGTTGAGGTTCTTAAGATATGGGCATCCCACAACTGCTGCATATTCTAGCTTTGGGCTAACAAAAGTGGTGAACAATTTCTTTAGTATTTCGCCATCCATGTATTTAAAAAGCAATTCTGAAGTTGGAATGCGTGGCACAAGGCTCACCACACAATGTTCTTTATGTGGTCCTCAGGTGATAGTCTTAAATTTAGAACCACCCCTAGATCTCTTTCTTAATCAGAATTCCTTAAAGATTTCTCACATAATTTATAGGTGTGTGGGGTCTATGTTCCCCTAATAATAATTCTGTGTGTGTGTGTGTGGTCGGTCTGGATGTGTGTCTCTCCAGTTCTCTGTGTCCATCTCTCTCTGTATGTATGTATGTATGTATGTATGTATGTATATATATATATATATATATATATATATATAGTATATATATATATATATATATATAATATATATATATATATATATATATATATATGTCGTACCTAGTAGCCAGAACGCACTTATCAGCCTACTATGCAAGGCCCGATTTGCCTAATAAGCCAAGTTTTCATGAATTAATTGTCTTTTGACAACCTAACCTACCTAACCTAACCTAACCTAACTTTTCGGCTACCTAACCTAACCTAACCTATAAAGATAGGTTAGGTTAGGTTAGGTAGGGTTGGTTAGGTTCGGGTCATATATCTACGTTAATTTCAACTCCAATAAAAAAAAATTTACCTCATACGTAATGAAATGGGTAGCTTTAATCATTTCATAGGAAATAATTAGAAAAAATATATTAATTCATGAAAACTTGGCTTATTAGGCAATTCGGGCCTTGCATAGTAGGCTGATAAGTGCGTTCTGGCTACTAGGTACGACATATATATATATATATATTATATATATATATATATATATATATATATAATATATATATATATATATATATATATATATAATATATATATATATATATATGTCGTACCTAGTAGCCAGAACTCACTTCTATGCCTACTATGCAAGGCCCGATTTGCCTAATAAGCCAAGTTTTAATGAATTAATTGTTTTTCGACTACCTAACCTACCTAACCTAACCTAACCTAACGTTTTCGGCTACCTAACCTAACCTAACCTATAAAGGATAGGTTAGGTTAGGTTAGGTCGGGTTGGTTAGGTTTGGTCCTATATCTACGTTAATTTTAACTCCAATAAAAAAATATTGACCTCATACATAATGAAATGGGTAAGCTTTATACATTTCATAAGAAAAAAATTAGAGAAAATATATTAATTCAGGAAAACTTGGCTTATTAGGCAAATCGGGGCCCTGCATAGTAGGCCGAGAAGTGCGTTCTGGCTACTAGGTACGACATATATATATATAATATATATATATATATTATATATGTCGTACCTAGTAGGCCAGAACTCACTTCTCAGCCTACTATTCAAGGCCCGATTTGCCTAGTAAGCCAAGTTTTCCGTGAATTAATATATTTACTATAATTTTTTTCTTATGAAATGATAAAGCAACCCTTTTCTCTATGTATGAGTCAATTTTATTTTTATTGGAGTTAAAATTAACGTAGATATATGACCGAACCTAACCAACCCTACCTAACCTAACCTAACGTATATTTATAGGTAAGGTTAGGGTTAGGTAGCCAAAAAAAGCTAGGTTAGGTTAGGTTAGGTAGGTTAGGTAGACGAAAAAACATTAATTCATGAAAACCTGGCTTATTAGGCAAATCGGGCCTTGAATAGTAGGCTGAGAAGTGCGTTCTGGCTATTAGGTACGACATATATATATATATATATATATATATATATAGATTATATATATATATATATATATATATATATATATATATATATATATATATATATATATATTTTGGTAGCAGTCTTTCCTGTAGACATATATTATTAATATTGACCGAAAAAAGTAAGATTAATAATTCTAACACGAATTTTCTCAATCTTTCGTACATTACGCTTCACTGTTGGAGGTAAATCAAAAATCACTTCTCCAAAATTCATTTTTATTTCTAGTCTGACGCGACAACGGGCGCGTTTCGTAAAACTTATTACATTTTCAAAGACTTCACAAATACACAACTGATTAGAACTTACGTCTCTCTGATATGATATCTACATTTGAGTGAGGTGGGAAGGGTGATGTGGCATTAAACACAAGACAGAACAGGAGGGGGATATTAGATAGGGTATTAAAAGTATCAACACAAGACAGAACAGAAACAATGGGTATTGAATAGAAGTGTTTGTAGAAAGCCTATTGGTCCATATTTCTTGATGCTTCTATATTGGAGCGGAGTCTTGAGGTGGGTAGAATATAGTTGTGCAATAATTGGCTGTTGATTGCTGGTGTTGACTTCTTGATGTGTAGTGCCTCGCAAACGTCCAAGCCGCCTGCTATCGCTGTATCTATCGATGATTTCTGTGTTGTTTACTAGGATTTCTCTGGCGATGGTTTGGTTATGGGAAGAGATTATATGTTCCTTAATGGAGCCCTGTTGCTTATGCATCGTTAAACGCCTAGAAAGAGATGTTGTTGTCTTGCCTATATACTGGGTTTTTTGGAGCTTACAGTCCCCAAGTGGGCATTTGAAGGCATAGACGACGTTAGTCTCTTTTAAAGCGTTCTGTTTTGTGTCTGGAGAGTTTCTCATGAGTATATTTACTATAAAAAACGTATATTTACCATATTTATTTACTATAAAACCAGAAAAAACGGCCAGCCTACTCATGAGAAACTCTCCAGACACAAAACAGAACGCTTTAAAAGAGACTAACGTCGTCTATGCCTTCAAATGCCCACTTGGGGACTGTAAGCTCCAAAAAACCCAGTATATAGGCAAGACAACAACATCTCTTTCTAGGCGTTTAACGATGCATAAGCAACAGGGCTCCATTAAGGAACATATAATCTCTTCCCATAACCAAACCATCGCCAGAGAAATCCTAGTAAACAACACAGAAATCATCGATAGATACAGCGATAGCAGGCGGCTTGACGTTTGCGAGGCACTACACATCAAGAAGTCAACACCAGCAATCAACAGCCAATTATTGCACAACTATATTCTACCCACCTCAAGACTCCACTCCAATATAGAAGCATCAAGAAATATGGACCAATAGGCTTTCTACAAACACTTCTATTCAATACCCATTGTTTCTGTTCTGTCTTGTGTTGATACTTTTAATACCCTATTAATATCCCCTCCTGTTCTGTCTTGTGTTAATGCCACATCACCCTTCCCACCTCACTCAAATGTAGATATAATATCAGAGAGACGTAAGTTCTAATCAGTTGTGTATTTGTGAAGTCTTTGAAAATGTAATAAGTTTTACGAACACGCCCGTGTCGCGTCAGACTAGAAATAAAAATGAATTTTGGAGAAGTGATTTTTTATTTACCTCCAACAGTGAAGCGTAATGTACGAAAGATTGAGAAAATTCGTGTTAGAATTATTAATCTTACTTTTTCGGTCATATTTAATAATAATATATATATATATATTTTATTAAATATGACCGAAAAAGTAAGATTAATAATTCTAACACGAATTTTCTCAATCTTTCGTACATTATGCTTCACTGTTGGAGGTAAATAAAAAATCACTTCTCCAAAATTCATTTTTATTTCTAGTCTGACGCGACACGGGCGCGTTTCGTAAAACTTATTACATTTTCAAAGACTTCACAAATACACAACTGATTAGAACTTGCGTTTCCCTGATTTTATATCTACATTTGAGTGAGGTGGGAAGGGTGATGTGGCATTACATTTGAGTAAGGTGGGAAGGATGATGTGGCATTAGAGGATATTAATAGGGTATTAAAAGTATCAACACAAGACAGAACACGAAACAATGGATATTGAATAGAAGTGTTTGTAGAAAGCCTATTGGTCCATATTTCTTGATGCTTCTATATTGGAGCGGAGTCTTGAGGTGGGTAGAATATAGTTGTGCAATAATTGGCTGTTGATTGCTGGTGTTGACTTCTTGATGTGTAGTGCCTCGCAAACGTCGAGCCGCCTGCTATCGCTGTATCTATCGATGATTTCTGTGTTGTTTACTAGGATTTCTCTGGCGATGGTTTGGTTATGGGAAGAGATTATATGTTCCTTAATGGAGCCCTGTTGTTTATGCATCGTTAAACGCCTAGAAAGAGATGTTGTTGTCTTGCCTATATACTGGGTTTTTTGGAGCTTACAGTCCCCAAGTGGGCATTTGAAGGCATAGACGACGTTAGTCTCTTTTAAAGCGTTCTGTTTCGTGTCTGGAGAGTTTCTCATGAGTAGGCTGGCCGTTTTTCTGGTTTTATAGTAAATCGTCATTCATTATATCAAAGACTTCACAAATACACAACTGATTAGAACTTGCGTTTCCCTGATTTTATATCTACATTTGAGTGAGGTGGGAAGGGTGATGTGGCATTACATTTGAGTAAGGTGGGAAGGATGATGTGGCATTAGAGGATATTAATAGGGTATTAAAAGTATCAACACAAGACAGAACACGAAACAATGGATATTGAATAGAAGTGTTTGTAGAAAGCCTATTGGTCCATATTTCTTGATGCTTCTATATTGGAGCGGAGTCTTGAGGTGGGTAGAATATAGTTGTGCAATAATTGGCTGTTGATTGCTGGTGTTGACTTCTTGATGTGTAGTGCCTCGCAAACGTCGAGCCGCCTGCTATCGCTGTATCTATCGATGATTTCTGTGTTGTTTACTAGGATTTCTCTGGCGATGGTTTGGTTATGGGAAGAGATTATATGTTCCTTAATGGAGCCCTGTTGTTTATGCATCGTTAAACGCCTAGAAAGAGATGTTGTTGTCTTGCCTATATACTGGGTTTTTTGGAGCTTACAGTCCCCAAGTGGGCATTTGAAGGCATAGACGACGTTAGTCTCTTTTAAAGCGTTCTGTTTCGTGTCTGGAGAGTTTCTCATGAGTAGGCTGGCCGTTTTTCTGGTTTTATAGTAAATCGTCAACACACTCATATTTAATAAAATATGTCTACAGGAAAGACTGCTACCAAAATATACTAATATATATATATATATATATATATATTATATATATATATATATATATATATATATATATATATATATTATATGTCGTACCTAGTAGCCAGAACGCACTTCTCAGCCTACTATGCAAGGCCCAATTTGCCTAATAAGCCAAGTTTTCATGAAATAATTGTTTTTCGACTACCTAACCTACCTAACCTAACCTAACCTAACTTTTTCGGCTACCTAACCCAACCTAACCTATAGAGATCGGTTAGGTTAGGTTAGGTAGGGTTGGTTAGGTTCGGTCATATATCTACGTTAATTTTAACTCCAATAAAATAAAATTGACCTCATACATAATGAAATGGGTAGCTTTACCATTTCATAAGAAAAAAATTTGAGAAAATATATTAATTCAGGAAAACTTGGCTTATTAGGCAAATCGGGCCTTGCATAGTAGGCTGAGAAGTGCGTTCTGGCTACTAGGTACGACATATATATATATATATATATATATATATATATATATATATATATATAATGTGTATATGTAGTACCTAGTAGCCAGAACACACTTCTCGGTCTACTATGCCGGACTGAACTTGTGATCCTGTGGTCCTAGATTCGATGCCAGGCACCGGCGAGAAATAATGGGCAGAGTTTCTTTCATCCTATGTCCCTGTTACCTAGCAGTAAAATAGGTACCTGGGTGTGAGTCAGTTGTTACGGGATGCTTTCTGGGGATGGAGGCCTGGTCGAGGACCAGGCCTCAGGGACACTAAAAAAAAAATTAATTATGAATTATTATTTAATAACTGCTGGAGTGCCACAGGGCAGCATCTTGGGACCTCTACTATTTCTTATATACATCAATGATCTGCCTAATGTCTCTAACATTCTGAAACCTATATTGTTTGCTGATGATACTACCCTCATCTACTCTAACCCCAACCCACATACACTAAATGATGTTGTTAATAATGAACTAAAAAACCTTGTTGCTCTAAAATTGCACTGTATCTATTGTTTCCCAATCTCTATGTACCCAATCCAAACATCTTTACCATTGTAATCATTGCTCTCTTTTTATAAGTGCTATCAATCTTCTGTATGGTCTTATTCTTATTCTTGTTTAAATTACCAATCAAGCTGTCATTGTAATTAGTGAGAGCTAGTGGCTTTACAAGATTGTAAATACTATGCTATGTATTCTCACAAACCCAATGTACCTTCTTGTATATAAATAAAAAAAAAATAAAAATAATTAAATATTTGCTATGGTACATTAATTAATTTTGTACATTACATTAATTATAAATGAATATTAATTAATTAACATTAATTTTTAGCAGCCTACAGGGTGATGGAAACAGTTGATAACTTTCTCGGTGTTGCTTCATTGTCTGAAACAAATTTTTTTAATGCATTCAAAAAAGCTATAAGCTAATGTAATAATTCAATAATTACTATTTGTAGTTTTATCTATTTAAAACAATTTGGTAAATATTTTCTGACACAGTAATGTAATGACAGTTCTGTAATGACACAGTGAGATGAATGATGAAGAAGATGATGGAACCCTTGCACCCTTTGCTTTGTGGTGCAAGCCTTACTTTGTTGAGCGCAAGAAGAAAAGTGTCTTCAAAACCTTGAATATTTGCAATGTAATATTAAGTAAGTAAATTTTATAATTTTTGTATTATATATGTATATGTATATACTGGATATGGATATATGTGTATATATTTGCATATCAAGTATTGCTGATATGTTGAAGCATGTACTGAACAAGATTGGTGGAAACAGATACAAGGTTAAGATTGCCAATTTATTGTAGTCTAGTCTAATTCAATCATTTTTAGTAATCTTTGAGAACATTTATGCTATGTATAAGGTAAAATAAAGTAACTTTGATTTTGACTAAATATGTAGACATATCTTGAATTTTCTCTACAATAATAATGAAAGAAAGCCTAGATTAGTTTTTGGTTGAAGTTGCCAGTGCCAGTGGACCACTTTGTGCTTTAGGCCTGGTGGAGCTTGGTCCACCAGGCTGTTGTTTGGAGTGGCCCGCAGACCCACATACAGTCTGCATATGATATACAGTCTGGTGATCAATTGAACTACAATAGTTAGTTTTTATCATCCGAATGCACCAATATGTCTTCATTCTTCCCAGATGAAGAAACTAGGTAATGTTCATCACCTGAATGCACCATCTGAAGCTTTTCCACACTCATGATACACGAGAGGTTTATCAGCTGTATGCACCATCCTGTGAGTTTTTATAAGTCGCAAACAACTGAATCCCTTGCCACACTCAGGACATTCATGAGGTTTTTCATCCGTATGCACAATCATGTGTCTTATTGTACTGGAACTTTTTCTGAATCTTTGGCCCGCATTCAGCACACTTGAAATGTTTAGCATCCTATGGGCATTTATTTACTTTATATATATTATATATATATATATATATATATATATAATTATATATATATATATATATATATATATATTATATATATATATATATATATATATTTATATATATATATATATATTATATATATATATATATATATATATATATTATATATATATATTTATGTATATATATATTTATATATATATATATATATATATATATATATATTTATATATATATATATATATATATATATATATATATATATATTAATATATATATATATATATATATATTAGTATATTTTGGTAGCAGTCTTTCCTGTAGACATATATTATTAAATATGAACGAAAAAGTAAGATTAATAATTCTAACACGAATTTTCTCAATCTTTCGTACATTTCTTTTCACTGTTGGAGGTAATTCAAAAATCAATTCTCCAAAATTCATTTTTATTTCTAGTCTGACGCGACACTTGGGCGCGTTTCGTAAAACTTATTACATTTTCAAAGACTTTAGTTAACACATACACAACTGAATAGAACTTACACATCTCCAATTTTGTTTATATCTGCATTTGAGTGAGGTGGTATTTAATAAGGTATTAATTTCATCAACACAAGCCAGAACATGAAACAATGGGTATTGAATAGAAGTGATTGTAGAAAGCCTATTGGTCCATATTTCTTGATGCTTCTATATTGGAGCGGAGTCTTGAGGTGGGTAGAATATAGTTGTGCATTAATTGGATGTTGATTGCTGGTGTTGACTTCTTGATGTGTAATGCCTCGCAAACGTCAAGCCGCCTGCTATCGCTGTATCTATCGATGATTTCTGTGTTGTTTACTAGGATTTCTCTGGCGATGGTTTGGTTGTGGGAAGAGATTATATGTTCCTTAATGGAGCCCTGTTGCTTATGCATCGTTAAACGCCTAGAAAGAGATGTTGTTGTCTTGCCTATATACTGTTTTTTTTGGAGCTTACAGTCCCCAAGAGGGCATTTGAAGGCATAGACGACGTTAGTCTCTTTTAAAGCGTTCTGTTTTGTGTCTGGAGAGTTTCTCATGAGTAGGCTGGCCGTTTTCTGGTTTTATAGTAAATCGTCAGTTGTATCCTCTGATTTTTGTCTTTAGGGATAACGTTTCTATTAACAATATCTTTCAGGACCCTTTCCTCCGTTTTATGAGCTGTGGAAAAGAAGTTCCTGTAAAATGGTCTAATAGGGGGTATAGGTGTTGTGTTGGTTGTCTCTTCAGAGGTTTCATGGCGTTTCACTTTCCTTCTTATGATGTCTTCGATGAAACCATTGGAGAAGCCGTTGTTGACTAGGACCTGCCTTACCCTACAGAGTTCTTCGTCGACTTGCTTCCATTCTGAGCTGTGGCTGAGAGCACGGTCGACATATGCGTTAACAACACTCCTCTTGTACCTATCTGGGCAGTCGCTTTTGGCATTTAGGCACATTCCTATGTTCGTTTCCTTAGTGTAGACTGCAGTGTGGACACCTCCGCTCTTTTCCATGACTGTTACATCTAGAAAGGGCAGCTTCCCATCCTTTTCCATCTCGTAAGTGAAACGCAGCACGGAACTCCGCTCAAATGCCTCCTTCAACTCCTGCAGATGTCTGACTTCAGGTACCTGTGTAAAAATGTCGTCAACATACCTGCAGTATATGGCCGGTTTCATGTTCATGTCGCCTAAGACTTTTTGCTCGATGGTACCCATGTAGAAGTTTGCAAACAGGACACCTAGGGGAGAACCCATGGCGACCCCATCTACTTGCTTATACATGTGCCCATCTGGGCTCAAGAAGGGTGCCTCTTTAGTACAAGCTTGGAGTAGTTTCCTTAGGATATTTTCTGGTATGTCATGAGGAGTACAGGCTGGATCACGATACACTCTGTCGGCTATCATCCCGATTGTCTCGTCCACTGGTACGTTAGTGAACAGCGATTCTACGTCCAACGAGGCTCTTATCCCTGTGGCCGTGTGCCTCGCAGTAAGTCAACAAATTCCTTTGGAGACTTCAGGCTGAAGGCGCAAGGAACATTAGGAGTCAGCAGGCTGTTGAGTCGCTTCGCCAGTCTGTACGTGGGTATGGGTATCAGGCTAATGATTGGCTGAAGTGGGTTTCCAGGCTTGTGTGTCTTGACATTTCCATACGCATATCCAGGTTTATATTCCCCAATGATCTTTGGCAGGTGGAGTCCGGATTTTTTGGCGTTCACAGTTTCGATCAGTTTGTTGACCTTTGCTTTCAATTCGGCTGTAGTGTCCTTCGTTACCCTTTGGAACTTAGTTTGGTCAGAGAGTATGAGGTTCATTTTCGCCAGATATTCGTCTTTTTTAAGAATGACATATACCTGTTTGACATTTCCATACGCATATCCAGGTTTATATTCCCCAATGATCTTTGGCAGGTGGAGTCCGGATTTTTTGGCGTTCACAGTTTCGATCAGTTTGTTGACCTTTGCTTTCAATTCGGCTGTAGTGTCCTTCGTTACCCTTTGGAACTTAGTTTGGTCAGAGAGTATGAGGTTCATTTTCGCCAGATATTCGTCTTTTTTAAGAATGACATATATTGGCGACTTGTTACCTCTCCTGACAACTATCTCCTTGTTCTCACGAAGGCTTTTAGCTGCCGCTTTGAGCTCGGGGGACAGTATGGTGCTTCTGTAATTGCCTCGATTCTTTCCTCCTTCTGCAATAAGTTCTGCTTGTGAGGTATCTTTGGTAGTGACCTTCTTAGGTCACTACGAAGGTCACTAACAAAGATACCTTACAAGCAGAACTTATTGCAGAAGGAGGAAAGAATCGAGGCAATTACAGAAGCACCATACTGTCCCCCGAACTCAAAGCGGCAGCTAAAAGCCTTCGTGAGAACAAGGAGATAGTTGTCAGGAGAGGTAACAAGTCGCCAATATATGTCATTCTTAAAAAAGACGAATATCTGGCGAAAATGAACCTCATACTCTCTGACCAAACTAAGTTCCAAAGGGTAACGAAGGACACTACAGCCGAATTGAAAGCAAAGGTCAACAAACTGATCGAAACTGTGAACGCCAAAAAATCCGGACTCCACCTGCCAAAGATCATTGGGGAATATAAACCTGGATATGCGTATGGAAATGTCAAGACACACAAGCCTGGAAACCCACTTCGGCCAATCATTAGCCAGATACCCACACCCACGTACAGACTGGCGAAGCGACTCAACGGCCTGCTGACTCCTTATGTTCCTTGCGCCTTCAGCCTGAAGTCTCCAAAGGAATTTGTTGACTTACTGCGGGGCACACGGGCCACAGGAATAAGAGCCTCGTTGGACGTAGAATCGCTGTTCACTAACGTACCAGTGGACGAGACAATCAGGATGATAGCCGACAGAGTGTATCGTGATCCAGCCTGTACTCCTCTTGACATACCAGAAAATATCTTAAGGAAACTACTCTAAGCTTGTACTAAAGAGGCACCCTTCTTGAGCCCGGATGGGCACATGTATAAGCAAGTAGATGGGGTCGCTATGGGTTCTCCCCTAGGTGTCCTGTTTGCAAACTTCTACATGGGTACCATCGAGCAAAAAGTCTTAGTCGACATGAACATGAAACCGGCCATATACTGCAGGTATGTTGACGACATTTTTACACAGGTACCTGATGTCAGACATCTGCAGGAGTTGAAGGAGGCATTTGAGCGGAGTTCCGTGCTGCGTTTCACTTACGAGATGGAAAAGGATGGGAAGCTGCCCTTTTCTAGATGTAACAGTCATGGAAAAGAGCGGAGGTTTCCACACTGTAGTCTACACTAAGGAAACGAACATAGGAATGTGCCTAAATGCCAAAAGCGACTGCCCAGATAGGTACAAGAGGAGTGTTGTTAACGCATATGTCGACCGTGCTCTCAGCCACAGCTCAGAATGGAAGCAAGTCGACGAAGAACTCTGTAGGGTAAGGCAGGTCCTAGTCAACAACGGCTTCTCCAATGGTTTCGTCGAAGACATCATAAGAAGGAAAGTGAAACGCCATGCAACCTCTGAAGAGACAACCAACACAACACCTATACCCCCTATTAGACTATTTTACAGAAACTTCTTTTCCACAGCTCATAAAACGGAGGAAAGGGTCCTGAAAGATATTGTTAATAGAAACGTTATCCCTACAGAAAAAAATCAGAGGATACAACTGACGATTTACTATAAAACCAGAAAAACGGCCAGCCTACTCATGAGAAACTCTCCAGACACAAAACAGAACGCTTTAAAAGAGACTAACGTCGTCTATTCCTTCAAATGCCCTCTTGGGGACTGTAAGCTCAAAAAAACCCAGTATATAGGCAAGACAACAACATCTCTTTCTAGGCGTTTAACGATGCATAAGCAACAGAGCTCCATTAAGGAACATATAATCTCTTCCCACAACCAAACCATCGCCAGAGAAATCCTAGTAAACAACACAGAAATCATCGATAGATACAGCGATAGCAGGCGGCTTGACGTTTGGAGGCATTACACATCAAGAAGTCAACACCAGCAATCAACAGCCAATTAATGCACAACTATATTCTACCCACCTCAAGACTCCGCTCCAATATAGAAGCATCAAGAAATATGGACCAATAGGCTTTCTACAATCACTTCTATTCAATACCCATTGTTTCATGTTCTGGCTTGTGTTGATGAAATTAATACCTTATTAAATACCACCTCACCCCATCCACCTCACTCAAATTTAGATATAAACAAAATTGGAGATGTGTAAGTTCTATTCAGTTGTGTATGTGTTAACTAAAGTCTTTTAAAATGTAATAAGTTTTACGAAACGTGCTCAAGTGTCGCATCAGACTAGAAATAAAAATGAATTTTGGAGAATTGATTTTTGAATTACCTCCAACAGTGAAAAGGAATGTACGAAAGATTGAGAAAATTCGTGTTAGAATTATTAATCTTACTTTTTCGGTCATATTTAATAATATATATATATATATATATATATATATATATATATATATATTATATATATATATATATATATATATATATATACACAAGATGGTACATTAGGTTTATGAGAGTACATAGCATTAATATTTTTGAATTCTTGTAAAGCAATTAACACCCATAGGGCTTTGGGCAGGTCCTTAATCAACAAATAAATTTAAGTTGGCCCGGTTGGTCCGTGAGCCCAGTTGGTCCGGCATTTCATTTAGAAAACAATCTAGTTTTCTCTTGAAGATGTCCATGGCTGTTCCGGCAATATTTCTTATACTCGCTGGGAGGATGTTGAACAACTCTGGACATCTGATGTTTATAGTATAAAATCTGCAATTTTGATCATTAAAGTGATGATTGTCATAGATACTTGATAAGAGGTTTAGTTTGGATCTATACTAGGTTGCCTGTGTAATGTTTGATTTCTTTATTTTTACTGCACCTTAGTATTTGGAAATTATCATTGTTAAACATACATCATGTTATTTTCTTCTGCCCAGTTAAAAACTTTATTAACATCTGCTTGCAGTTTTTCAATTTCTTCAGCAGAGATAATTTTCATGGTTTGTCATAGAGGTCAAGTAACTGTGAGAGTCATGATCTTCCCGCTTTAAAATCTATCCAGTACTATCAACTATTGGGTTTCCCAAAATTATCAGGGTAGGTTAGGTTTGGTCATATTTCTACATTAGTTTTAACTCAAATTCTTCCTTTGCAAAGTCACTTTATTATTAATCCATTTTCTGGGAGAGCTTTCTTTGGGGACACACTGGGCTGCTCTCCTGGAAATTTAAAAATTTTTGACTTATGTATTTAAAAGCAATTCTAAAGTTAGAAAGCATAGGCATAGGGGGCGAGGGCATAGGCCCCTCGCACAATGTTCATAATATGATCCTCAGGTTATAGTTTTCTATCTAAAACCACCCCTAGATGTCTTTCTTGATCAGAATTCTTTATAGATCTCTGTGGCTCGATCATAGAAACTGAGTAAATTCGTTACACCAGACCTTCCAGATCGAATACCATGCTGACTGTCTGATATATCATTGAGTACGTCTGCATCTGAAATTGAGCAATACCGGATTTATTATTTGTTTTTTTAAATTTTATACTTATACATACTTAACATACATCATGTTATTTTCTTCTGCCCAGTTAAAAACTTTATTAACATCTGCTTGCAGTTTTTCAATTTCTTCAGCAGAGATAATTTTCATGGTTTGTCATAGAGGTCAAGTAACTGTGAGAGTCATGATCTTCCCGCTTTAAAATCTATCCAGTACTATCAACTATTGGGTTTCCCAAAATTATCAGGGTAGGTTAGGTTTGGTCATATTTCTACATTAGTTTTAACTCAAATTCTTCCTTTGCAAAGTCACTTTATTATTAATCCATTTTCTGGGAGAGCTTTCTTTGGGGACACACTGGGCTGCTCTCCTGGAAATTTAAAAATTTTTGACCTATGTATTTAAAAGCAATTCTAAAGTTAGAAAGCATAGGCATAGGGGGCGAGGGCATAGGCCCCTCGCACAATGTTC
>NC_091201.1:9885630-9978130 GCF_040958095.1 Procambarus clarkii
ATGGCCGTGACTATAGCCGTGACTATGGCCGTGACTATGGCCGTGACTATGGCCGTGACTATAGCCGTGACTATGGTCGTGACTATGGTCGTGACTCTGACCGTGACTATGGCCGTGTAGACTATGAGAGGATTATCACGGTGTATAACTTGGCCTTCCTCGTGAGGCACACTGCGACATGCCTCGTGTGTCACCTAAAGAATACGGTATTGTGACATTGAAGGCTTGGTAGTTTGTCACTAGAGGCTTGCTGGGGTGTCACCAGAGAAGTATCGCGATGTCTTCATAGGCATGAGAGTGTCCCGTAAAGCAACCTGCAGAGGAGTCTCCTAAACCAATTGTTCACTGTGTCCTCCCCACATAGTCTAGTTTAAACTGTGTTCCACGCCTCATCCAACTCACAATGAGTTCCTCCCCGAGTCCTTACTTTACCCGTTCGGTTTATTCTCGAAGGGGAACTGTTGTGAAGCGAGTTTGGCTACAAACACATTTCCAGTATGCTTTCTGCAGGGGTTGACGTGTTCAATTTCAGAATAGATCCTGTCAAAAGTTTACCTCTGGCAGAATGTTATAGGTTCATGCCCTTTAGTATCAACTGGCTCGACAGTTCATAGTGACTGAAACAATCTGACGCCTATAATACGCCATTATTAATTAACGTTATAAGAGTTGATCATAGGATCAACTAATTTAATGCCACTATTATGACGTAATGTTAGGTAACATTACGCGGTACTCCACCATGAGGACAAGGATATGTAATTTCAAGGACGAAAGGAACATTCGTGAATCGATTGGGTTGTGGTGGATCGAATGCCGACCTGCGAACTCGTATAATGGCTCGTTATGGATCTGTCAACCCGAACACAGGGCTTAACTACGCCATATAACTTTGGTCCTGATTTGGTCAGGAAATCAGAGACGTTTACCTTGACTTGTGTCTTAGGTTTAAGATGTGGATAGATTGTCACCTGTTCTGTGAGGATCGTTTTTTGTAACCCTACCTTGAAGTAGACACCAGGTCTTTACCTTGGTTCGTTTCTTATCGAGTGTTAGAGAGGTGTTATATTTGTTATTGTGGCTGTTAAGCTCACTTTAGCTAGCAGCATATTGACCGATTCCTCCACTGTGAAGTATATATCTGAAGTGTGATTGTTAAATATATCCGTAGAACTTAGGTAACTTCCCTGTGCAAACCCAGCGTGATTTTTAGCACGTCTGAATAAACGAATGTATGATGAACACCAAGAACGGTCTAGCATTTGTTAGTGTGATGAGAACCGGAATCGTCTGTGACCATTAAATATGGCTTACCGTTCCTGTGGTAATCTGTATGATTTGCAGAGCCTTTCTACTGTTATATGTTAAATAAAATTTATTTAGAAGAATGTGTTTATAATCTGAAGTCAATGAGTAAAAATGAATAGTTACTGTGTTTCAATGCTTCAAGATGTGGATTAGGAGACTGGCGACTGCTTCAAGTGCATTATCAGAGGTCAGGTCTTTTTGTGTGTGGGATTACACTTACACGCCGAGAAGAGGACCAGGATTGGACCAAACTTACTTGAGGAATTTACATAGGTTCGAAAAAAAAATGTAAAACAATGTGTGTCGTGATCAAGGTAATCAAGGCCAAAGACAAATTTATAAGTTTTAGATTGTCAAGGCGGGGCGTGGTCGGAACACTAACACATTCAAGCAAGAAGGTTTGAGTATAAGAATAGAATCGGAGAGGATGTCAGCCACAAAAGGTGCAGGTCCACAGTCGGACGACAGGGGAAATCAAGGACCCAGAACAAGGTATGGGCCCGCTCTAGCGATTGTGTACAGTCGAACTTTTGTGGGAGTGTGAATAGATGAGTATTGACAGGCTAACCCTGGGGATGGACTTATGTGAGTCTTGGTAGGAGTTTAGGATGTTTGTGTGAGGTATGGACTGATTTGGGTCTATACCTTGGACTAACCGGTTAAAAGTATAGACCGGTTAAATGGACTAAACCCCCACTTTTGCACCTCCCGGAAATCGAATTTGGGATCCTAAATTACAAGTCGAAAACATAGTCACTGCTATCGAGACAAAAAGGTTATCGGGCCTGTCCGGGAGTTGAACCCGGGCCTCTCGCATCCCAAGCGAGAATCATAATAAAAAAAAGTCAATGACGCTCCAGAAAACATTTAAGCAAGGCATAATTTCCTTTTGTTTTGCAATGTATGCCTCACCCTCCCTCCAAGGAGGGGACAAATCACTTGCATTCTCGGTCATTAAAGCGATAAATGAATACCCAAGGGGAATATCGTAGTTCGTCTGCCTTCTCGAGCAAAATAATTAACACACCCTTTGTAGAAATGGTAAGAAGAAAACATCGGAAACGTACAAAATCAGAGCACAAATCTCCAAGAAAATTGAAGAGGGAAATACCTCAAGTGCTATTCGAGTCCTCACCAGTGACGATAAAATTGCTGCTAGAAGCTCTGCCACAGCACGAGCCCAGCAAGGCAAGCACCCACCCAAAGCCCCACGAGACGACAACATCGTACCCCCACCAGCCGGGACCAGTTAACTGTTGGACCCTCTAAACTGTTGGTGAATCTGAGGCAGTGCCTGGGGCGCCTGTCAGCTGGGTGGAGAGCGTCTCGGATTCGTAATCCTGACGTTCCGGGTTCGATCACCGGTGGAGGCGGAGACAAATGGGCAAAATGTTTCTTTCACCCCTGATGCCCCTGTTACCTAGTAGTAAATAGGTACTTGGGAGTTAGTCAGCTGCTACGGGCTGCTTCCTGGGTGGGGTGTAACAAAAAGGAGGCCTGGTCGAGGACCGGGCCGCGGGGACGCTAAGCCCAGAAATCAGCTCAAGATAACCTCAAAATCTACAAAGCAGCAAACCGTCAATCAACATATACAACATCGCATACTTTCTACGTTGTGGGCACACACTTAGGTGGGATCGATCACTATGATTGCTATAATTCCGCTTCACCAACACTATACTCGCCAATTCGTCCGACCTGGCTTACTGTCCCACGGTATTGTACTGATGTTGCCACTCGACTTATGCTTTCCTTAACTGATCAAACGCAATAGAAGCTCACTATATACTTGATCACTGCATTTGTGGGGACTCCTGTGACAGTTTCTTGTCTCTGTAACACTTCAATATCTCGAGATAATTGACGTTAGTTTGCTGATGCCCTACGGACACGTTTGTCTCCCACGACACTCCTCTCACGACGATGAGACAGTCGTGAGTGTTTCTGAGAGTACCTGTGGGAGCCGAGCGGACAGCACGCTGGACTTGTGATCCTGTGGTCCTGGGTTCGATCCCAGGCGCCGGCGAGAAACAATGGACAGAGTTTCTTTCACCCTATGCCCCTGTTACCTAGCTGTAAAATAGGTACCTGTGTGTTAATCAGCTGTCACGGGCTGCTTCCTGGGGGTGGAGGCCTGGTCGAGGACCGGGCCGCGGGGACACTAAAAAAAGCCCCGAAATCATCTCAAGATAACCTCAAGATGAGTAGTTGTGGGAGTGAGTGTCTTTGAATACCGGTGTGAGTGAGTGTGTGAGTGTCTCTGAGAGTACTTGTGGGAGTGAGTGTGTGAGTGTCTCTGAGAGTACCTGTGGGAATGAGTGTCTGAGTGCCTACGTAAGTTTCTGTGAGAGTACTTCTTTCAGGGCCTCTGTGATTTTATCTGTGAGAACCTCAGCAAATTTATCTGTTAATACCTCTGTGAGTGTCTCTCTGAGTATATCTTTGAGTACATCTGTATCTTTATGAGTGCCTATGTAAGTGTCTCCCAAAGCGTCTCTCTGAGTGTTTCTGCAAGTGTCTCTTCAGTTTTTCTGTGGGTGCCTCTAAGAATACCCGAGTGAGTCTCTCTGTGAGTACCTATTTGAGTGTCTTTGTGAGATTCACTGTGAGCGCCTATCTTATCAATTAATGTAAGCGTTTATGTGAGTGTCACAATGAGTGTCTAAGTAACTCTGTGAGTGTCTTTATGAGTGTTTGTGAGTGCCTCAGTAAGTGTCTTTTTAAACTTCTCTGTAAGTGTCCCAGTATCTGTGTGATTGCCCTTGGTTCTCTGTGAGTGTCCCCGAGTCTCTGTGACTGTCTCTGTGTCTCTCTGAGTGTCCCCGATTCTCTGTGACTTTCTCTGTGTCTCTCTGAGTGTCCCTGAGTCTTTGTGACTGTCTCTGTGTCTCTCTGAGTGTCCCTGTGTTTCTGTGAGTGTCCCAGTGTCTGTGATGGTCACTATGTATTTGTGAGCGTCCCTTTGTCTCTTTGAGCGCCTCTGTCTCTCTGTGAGTGTTCCTATGTCTCTTTGAGTGTCTCTGTGTCTCTGTGAGATTTTCTGTGCCTTTGTGAGTGTCCTGGGGTCTTTGTGAGTGTTTCCGTGTCCCTGTGAGTGTCCTTGTTTCTCTGTGAGTTTCCCTGTGTCTGTATGAGTTACCCTGCGTCTCTGTAAGTGTTCCTGTGTCTATGTGAACGTCCCTGTGTCTTTGTGAGTTTACTTGCGCCTCTGTGAGTGTCCTTGTTTTATGTTTTTGTATCTCATAAAATGTCTTTGTGAGTTCCTTTAGGGCTTTGTAAACCACTCATTGCCTATGTTAGTGTCTCTGTGGGTGTATCTGTGTCAGTCAGGGTGTGTTTATGAGTGTGTCTGCAAATACCTTTTGTGAGTGTCTTTATGAGAGGCCCTCTGTGAGCCTTTGTAAGTGACTGTAAATCCCTATGTGTCTCAGTAAGTGCCTACGTGACTCTGAATATTTCTGTGTCTCTCTGTGAGCGTTTCTGTGAGCGTCTCTGTGAGTGCCCTTATGATTACCTGTGAAAGAAAATTTGTGAGTTCCTTTGTGAGTGTCTTTTAGTGTATCTGTGAGTGTCTTTGTGCGTGTCTCTGTGATTGTCTCTTTGACTTTCTCTTTGAGTGTCTCTTAGTATCCCTGATTGTCGCTCTCTGAGTGTCTCATTCACTCTTTCATGAATGCCAATGTCAGTATCTCTTGGGAGAGAGTTACTTACTGAGTACTATCAGTGATACTATCTCTGATAGGTACTCAGAGTACCTCTGTGAGAGCCTCTTTGAGTATCACTGTGAGAGCCTCTTTGAGTACGTCTGTGAGAGCCTCTTTGAGTACCTCTGTGAGAGCCTCTTTGAGTATCTCTGTGAGAGCCTCTTTGAGTACGTCTGTGAGAGCCTCTTTGAGTACCTCTGTTAGAGCCTCTTTGAGTACCTCTGTGAGAGCCTCTATAGGTGTATGCATTTGTGAGAGTCTGTGTATCTTTATGAATGCCACGAATGTCTATGTGAGCACATTTTTACAATCTTGTATGAATGTTTTTTATGAGTGCCTCCGAGTGCTTCCTTGACCGTCTATGTGAGTGTTTCTGTGTGTGATTTTTATGAGTGTATTTCTGGTTGTCTTTGCAACTGAGAGTACTTGTTTGAAAGTTTCAGTGTTTCTGTAAGTGACTCTATGAGTACCTGTGTACTCATAGAAATGTCTCTAATCAACAGATATCTAATAAAAAATCTCTAATCAAGAGGGCATCTATGAGTGTCTCTGTGACTGTCTCTTTGGGTGTTTCCATAAGTGCCTTTGTAAATTCCTCAGTGAGCTTCTCTGTGTCTCTTTGATACTCAGATGTTATTTATGTGACTATATATGTGAGTGGCTTTGCCATTGCCATTATGAGTACTTCTGTGAGTGTCAATGTAAGTGTCTTTGAGAGACACTTGGCGAGTGTTTTTGTATACCCACTATATACATGCCTCACCTGTGACAGGAAAAAAGTTTTTTTTTTTTTTTTTATTACAGCGTCATTTGTAGGACGTAAGAGCAACACATATAGTAATCTCCAAAATTTCTTCACCGATAGCTCTGAAATATTTACACAACATTCCATTCGAATATGTGCGTGTTTTTATATACCTACTATTTATATGCCACACCTGTGACAGATATAAACATATTTTTTTTAAAACAGCGCCATCTGTTGCACGTAAGTGCCACACACGCTATACAAAATATGTTACGATTACATTTCAGGGTTTCTGATTGCATAGATAAATTGAATTTTCATTGATTTTGATTTATTTTCATTTTTATTTAATTATTTTGTGTGAGATGACATTGGAATTGAGCTGTGTTGTTTACCATACCGTATATTTCGTGGGTATAGTTTCTTTGTTAATTTTTTTTCATTGTTTTTATTTCATTTTTTAACTTCTTATTTTTCATTGCAAATGGTGTTGAAATTGACCTGTGTTGATTGATCTGCGTTTGTATTTAAATATTTCGTTACTTTTTTTTGTTTTGGTTTTAAAAACAAGAAAGTGGACAACACGTTTATTTCACAGTTGCAAATATGCAACAAATAGCTATGGATCCACTGGCTACAGCATTAACTGCTTTCTTCACGTTATGTCAAAATGACGTGTTTGCAAAAACAATGCTGGATTCGGAAGTGCCTACGTATTACACATGGAATACCAGTGGAAAAACATTTGAACGGCGCAAACGAGGAGAGTGAGTCGACGGACAACCTGACGTATTCACATAAACTACGATAGGCAGACTATACTCCGTGCATCCTAATCATGATAAACGCTTCTTTCTTCGCATGCTGTTGGTAAATGTGCCCAGTCCAACGTCTTTCCAGCCATTGAGATTTGCCAACGGCGTAACATATGCCACTTCCCGTAGTGCACATCAAGCTCTGAATTTATTGAAGAACGACCGACACTGGGATGTATGCATTAATGACGCGTCCAACACGTCACATCCAAATCAAATTCGTGCATTGTTTGCAGTCATATTGAACACCGGCTCTCCTTCATATCCAACAGAGTTATGGGAGAAATATAAATCACACATGGCTGAAGATATTATCCGTCGAATACGCAAGGAAAATTCAAATATGAACATGGATTTCACAGCAAATATCTACAATGAAGCGTTGATAATGATTAAAGATTTGTGCTTAGAAATCGCGAACAAAGTTCTCAATCAATTGGACATGCCATCACTGAATTGATCTGCTGCTGCTTCGTTCGATGTAGAATTGCGTCGTGAACAAAATAATAACACGAGTGATCTGTTGTCATATGTGCAATCAAATATTCCTAAGCTAACGCTGGAGCGAAAAGGCATTTACAATGAAATAATTTAAACTGTCAATAACGGGTTTGGAGAAATCTTCTTAGATGCGCCAGGAGGAACTGGTTAAACCTTCCTAATTAGATTGATTCTGGCAGCATGTCGATCCCAAAATGGCATAACCTTAACTCTTGCATCATCTGGAATAGCTGGGACATTGCTACCAGGTGGAAGAACTGCTACTTCAGCTTTGAAATTGCCATTGAACATGCAATTCATTGAAACTCCCACGTGCAACATTTCCAAAGCATACAGCATGGAAAAAGTATTGCAGAAATGCAAACTTATTGTTTGGGATGAATGCATAATGGCCCACAAAAAATCGCTAGAGGCTCTTGATCGATCATAGCAAGTTTTGCGTGGAAAGATGAAACCCTTTGGGAATGCATTAATATTGCTTGCAGGAGATTTCAGGCAAACATTACCTGTAATTCCTCGATTGACACCAGCTGACGAAATAAATGCTTGCCTGAAATACTCTACTTTGTGGCGCTACGTAAAGACGTTAAAATTAACTATAAATATGCATGTCCAGCTGCTAAACGATCCATCAGCTGAGATGTTCTCACATCAATTGTTGGAAATTTTGAGCAGAAACGTGCCGGTTAATCTGACCTCAGGACGAATTTTATTGCCTCATAACTTATACAATTTAGTGACGTCAAAAGAAGAATTGGTTGAAAAAGTATTTCCCAATATTCAAACCAATTATAAGACTCACGATTGGCTGAGTGAACGAGCTGTTCTTGCGACAAAGAACAAAGACGTCTACGAACTTAACAATATTATTCAGTCTAACACCCAAAGCAAGGCAGTCACATACAAGTCCGTCGACACTCTTGAGGAAGCAGATGAAGCGGGTAATTATCCAACAGAATTGTTGAATTCACTCCATCTGCCACGGATTCCACCACACGCACTGCAATTGAAAATTGGCTTGCCAATTATTATGTTGCAAAATATCAACCAGCCAAAACTTGGCAAGGCCACGCACCTTGCAGTAAAAAAAATAATCAGAAACGTAGCATAAGCAACAATCCTGACAGAACATTTCAAAGATGAAGATGTCCTCATTCCTCGCATTACTATGATTCCAACAGGTATGCCATTTCAATTTAAGAGATTCTAATTTCCAATTCGATTGGAGTTTGAAATCGCCATCAACAAAACTCAGGACCAATCTTTAGAATTGTGCAGTTTATATCTAGACACGGATTGCTTCTCTCTTGAATAATTATATGTTGTGTGTTCTAGAGTCGGCAAACCAGACAATCTCTATATCTCCACAGACAACAGAACAACAAAAAATAATGTATACCCACAAGCATTGTGAAATTAGACATATCAGAAACGTGCGCTATCTCTTTTCTTTCTTTCCTATTTAACCAGATTGAGATTCCAGATTAACCAGATTCCTATTTATACAAGGCGACTGCAGAAACATATCTAGCACGTCTTCGCCGCTAAAAAATGAAATATTGCTGTGTTGGGACACTATTAAAAACGTAAAATTGTATGGCGATTATTATTCTCTATTTCCAGAACCTTTTTACAATTATACAAAGATTAACAAACTGAACTTTTCAACAGAATTACTAATTAGAGAGGATTATCATGATTGTTACCAGACAATTACACATAACAATTGTTAAGTTGCTGGGAAATATAATAATGACTTCCGATGATGTATTATATAAAACAATTCATTTCATAACTGGTAGTGGCCCAATTGGAAGTGATGTGTGCAGGCAGTGTCCCAAGTGGAGGTGATGGGTGCTAGTAGTGGCCCAGGGGGAGGAGATGGATGCTAGTAGTGGCCCAAGTGGAGGTGATGGGTGCTGGTAGTGGCCCAAGTGGAGGTGATGGGTGCTGGTAGTGGCCCAGGTGAAGGTGACGGGTGCTGGTAGTGGCCCAAGTGGAAGTGATGGGTGCTGGTAGTGGCCCAGGTGGAGGTGATGGTTGTTGGTAGTAGCCCAGGTGGATGTGATGGGTGCTGGTAGTGGCCCAGGTGGAGGTGATGGGTGCTGGTAGTGGCCCAGGTGGAGGTGATGGGTGCTGGTAGTGGCCCAGATGGAGGTGATGGTTGTTGGGAGTGGCCCAAGTAGAGGTGCTGGTAGTGACCCAGGTGGAGGTGATGGTTGTTGGTAGTGGCCCAGGAGGAGGTGATGGGTGCTGGTAGTGGCCCAGGTGGGGGTGATGGGTGCTGGTAGTGGCCCAGGTGCAGGTGATGGTTGTTCCCAGCAAACACAAATCATCTAGAAAACGTTCGTCTATCTCTTCCCATAGGTTTGGAAATGATTTGCATTGAGAATGGTGCAGGAGAGCCTTTGAGAAACTTTTAATAACAAAATCCAAACACAAAGGTTTTATAATAAATTGTTTTTCTACAACTATTTTGTTCCTAATGTATTACAAATAGTTTTTACATGTTTAAGTATAAAATTTATGGTGTTTTTTGTAAAATTCATTAATAAATTGTGAATGATATTTAATGGCTGAATGAAACCTTCAAAATACATTTAGTTATTCTATGATCAGAAAAAAGTAGTTCTCCAAATTTTCTAAAAATCGCTCTTTTTAACATAATTTGACTCCTTATGCATTCCACTAAACACAAATATCAAGTTTAAATATATAATTTATGTATTATTCCCTAAAATAATTTATAGAAATTATAAAAGTTGCTGGAAAGTGGTGTGAAGAATCTGAAAACGTTTTGTTGTCTTATATTGGCGTGTTCTTATTAACTATGTCTCAAGTGCACAGTTTGTCAAACAAGAAGATTAACATTCGTCAACCCTTAAAATCTTATATGTTATCTTGCTGGTGCAAAATTGGTGAATCTTTAGGAACAGCTAGTATCTATATGACAAATGGTGTTTTCCCTAACTCAAACATTTTAGGGTTCATTATTCTACACATATTTCAAATGACTCTTAGATGTTTACATTCTCTGAAGTATAATTGTGAAGGCTGTGTCCATCATTCTCACCACAGATTCTTAAACTCCTCTCTGCAGGTTTAACTATAATTGTTTCCATTCTGAATCTCCATGGACATTTGTATCCAAAATGAAACCAATGTGGTTTCCTTCAGTGCCTTCAGCCAGCACATTTGCTCATTCATTTCCACAGATTCCAACATGGTAGAGGATTTACAAAAATTTGGCTATTCATATTGTTATCTATTATATGAATGCATTTCCATATTATAAGACAAATACACGAGTTTATGATAAATTCGTTTTCTGTGATATAACATTAGTATGCTCTTTTTTCTTTAAACCCCATGCTAAACTAAATCACGAGAGTATATATTGCTTTTTAAGAAGCGCCACCATTGACCGCCAATTAAGTGCTCACATCAATTATAACACAAAAACAAATCAAGTTTGACTAAAAATCAGGAGAGAACATTAAGTGCATTAAGGCTGATCTAGCTATTAACCTCCACTAGCACACTCTGGTACAGCGCAAGAATATCTTCCAAACTTCCTGAGTGTATGAAGTGATTACAGAGCTCAAAGCTACCTCATACCACTTGGTCTGAAGTAACTTATAACAGGGCAATTACAGATATAGTGTTGGGGAATATGTCCCAGCTCTTGTTTACATAGTTTATAATTGGAATGTTCACCATTGGGGCATTCATTACCTTCAAGCACCTGACATATATATCGATATCCCGGTACCTAATTTCTAGTGCAGTGCAATCTAGTGCAACCCAATCCCCTAATATATGAACCTAAGCTATACAATATGTACTGTAGATTTATTAAGTTGGATTAGGGCATGCGGCTATGCCAAAGGAAACAGAGTTAGTATAAATGGGGTTAAGTCAGAATTGGAAAATGTTGTAGGTTGAGTACCTCAAGGCTCTGTCCTGGGACCTCTGTTGTTTATAATACTGTATATATAAATGATTTAGATTCCGGTTTGAGTAACAACATTTGCAAATTTGCCGATGATACAAAAATCGGTAGGGAAATAACACAGAAGAAGACTCACTATCTCTTCAAGTTGATCTAAATAGAGTTTTGAAATGGGCAAAAGGTTGACAGATGCAGTTAAAGGCTGATAAATGTAAAGTTTTGAGGTTAGGTAATGATATGATAGAGTTACAAGATACGAGATAGATGGTGTTGTGATTGCGAAGTCGGGTATTTCGAAAGGGAACTTGGAGTTATGATTAGTAAGAATTTAAAACCAAAAGATCAATGCATGAATGTTCGTAATAAGGCAAATAGGAAACTAGGATTTATTAATCGAAGGGTTAATAACAAGACACCTGGTTTTGTTCTTCAGCTGTATCTTGCTCTTTAAAGCTATTCATTCCCGTGCCGTCTCCTGGGTGGCTTAATTCTTATCAGTCAATAAATTTGTTGCTCTGGTTAGGCCCCATTTTGATTATGCAGTTCAGTTTTGGTCGCCGTACTATAGAATTGATATAAATTAACTTGAACGTATCCAGCATAGAATAACAAAGTTAATTCCCCAAATTAGAAACCTTTCATATAAGGAGAGATTAACAAAGCTTAAATTGAATTCACTGAAAAGGCGAAGAGTTAGGTGTGACATGATAGAGGTTTACAAGTTGATGAATGGACATAACAAATGGGATATTAAAACTATCCGCACCAGACAGAACACGAAATAATGGGTATAAATTGCATAAGTTTAGATTTAGGAAAGACCTGGGAAAATACTGGTTCGGTAACAGGGTTGTTGATTTGTGGAACCAATTACCGCCAAACGTGGTGGAGTCCATTGATTGTTTCAAATGTGGATTCGACATGTATATGGGTGGGCTTGGGTGGTTATAAGAGTGGGAAAATGTTGTAAGCGGAGTGCTTCAAGCCTCTGGACTGGGACCTCTGTTGTTTATAATAAATATAAATATTATAGATTAAGGTTTGAGTAGCAACATTTGCAAATTTGCCGATGATACAAAAATCGAATATCAAAAAATATCGAAATATCAAAAATCGAAAATCCAATATATGATCTGTCTCGGTCTTTAATGGACCTATCCTTTCCCTAACCTTTGTTCGATATAACTGAAAAAAAAACTTTAGGATTTGCCTTTGCTTAACCTGCTATACGAACTTCAGAGTTTCTTTTTTTTCAACTTCATAGTGGTGGAGGAATTATTTTTCGAACTTCATAGTAGTGGAGGTGGGCTGCCTCGATTGTTTCAAGCACGGGTTAGACATGTATATTAGTGGGACTGGGTGGTTATAGATAGGAGCTGCCTGGTTTGGGCCAATAGGCCTTTTGCAGTTACCTTTGTTCTTATGTTTTTGCCCTGTAACCTGAATGGTTACAGAAGCACATATATGGGCTTATGGACTGAACCCCACAATACATTTAGCTAAGCTGATTACAATCTTGATGATATAGTTACAAAATTCAGTATAAGTCGTCACATTATCAATGGGTTCGAGATCAACCACAATTACAGTTTCTATGCAGGCGATGAGTCTCAATAACCTGGCAAAATATGTTGACCAGAGCACACACTAAAAGGTGAAGGGATGACGACGTTTCGGTCCGTCCTGGACCATTCTCAAGTTGACAATCGACTTGAGAATGGTCCAGGACTTACCGAAACTTCGTCGTCCCTTCCCCTTCTAGTGTGTTGTCTGGTCATACAGTTTCTAAATTAAGTAATAGGCAGAATCAGATTGTAGAATATGTAGTTTAGTAGTAGAGTAGTTTACCACATCACATTGTTTGGATGTGTAATAATTGTATGATAGACAGTATGTTAAATGTGCTTTTTGTACTGTGATTTGTGTATTTGTACCCTATAATAGATAGTATAAATATATACTATACTATACTATATACTATGGTATATAAATACAAACAAATACAAAGACAAATATATATTCAGGTAAAGTACATACATACAAGGTAAGATAAAAGTTGATGGATTTATAGATAGAGCTAGTACATACAATGCCTAAAGCCACTATTACGCAAAGCGTTTCAGGCAGGAAAAACACTAAGACTAAAACTTAATACTAATTGAGATTAATGTATAAATTGTGTTGAGAAAAAATAAGAAACAAT
Organism: Procambarus clarkii; assembly: GCF_040958095.1. Taxonomy (NCBI): domain Eukaryota; kingdom Metazoa; phylum Arthropoda; class Malacostraca; order Decapoda; family Cambaridae; genus Procambarus; species Procambarus clarkii. Next base: position 9,898,862 of record NC_091201.1, read on the forward strand.
GGAAAAAAGGAGGGGGGAGGGAACATGGCAGAAAAAGAGTAAAAATACAATTTGGTCAACAAAACAGCATTGTTTAAAATAGAAGATATGGATTGACATTTTGGGGGTGAGGTAGGTTACATTGAGTTAATTAGGTAGTACTTAGTTTTTATCTTAAACTGGTTGGGAGAGGTACACTCTTTAACATAATTGGGAAGGTCATTCCACATTCGAGGTCCCTTGATTTGTAAAGCATTTCTAGTTTGACTAAGGGGCCATGTCACCCGAAAATCCGATGAAAAATGGAATATTTACGAAAAATTACGAAAAATACTACAACGTTCTGGCAACACTGTGGTCCAAACCGTTTAATGATATCTTGAAAAATAACGTAATTAGAGTCAAATTTCCCGCTGCAACTTTCGTGAATCTGGTCCTCGCGCCGTGAGTACGCCGCGGGGTATTGTATCTTACGTTGTAGATGTCTTATTTTTCGTAATAGCGTTGAAAATAACATGTTATGCATAAAATGAATATAAACTAAACATATGGCAACACAACATATGGTCTGACACGAGGGTGGTGCAGTCAGTGACTGCGTGTCTCTCATGGAGAGAGGATGTATGCTGACGCGCTCACACAATATCTCCCAGAACATGCTATTTTTAGCTATTTGTACTGCAATATGACTTACCAAACGAACAAGAGAGAAGCATTGACAGCTAGATGCATGCGAGCTCTCCATACGAGCTGGCCGCAATGCGTAAATCACCAGTCACGAGTGACAGCAGGTTGAGAAACTTTGAGAGCGCGCTACGCAACTCCAACTTTTACAACTAGATAAAATTTCACAGCCTTTATTTATTATTCTATTTACATGAAACTTGCACATTATATGTAGAGTTTACGCCTCTATAAACGCATGTCATTATTCTTATCTACGTAGATTTATTGATTTTATAAATATTGATACACCTCATTTTGTTGCATACGTTTTTGGGAAACTTTTATAAAATCTGTATTATTGCACTAAATACATCTGGGATAATAATGTGACATGCAAATCTTTATTATATAGTAAGGTCATAGCTGAGTGTCGTATAAATGATTTTGGTTCACAATTGTGGGCTGTGAAATTTTTTGAACATGGTTGAAAAATTCGTCTTTTTTTTTTTTTTTTTTTTTTTTCCGTCTCTATTTAGGCTGAGATGCTGAAACTTGGCCTAGGTGCAGCACCTTTCACATGTATCAGGATAATAAATTATGAATACCCTACAACAATTTTTTAAATCCGGGTGACTTGCCCCCTAAGTCGTACTCTTGGAATATCAAATAGGTATTTGTTTCTGGTGTGGTGCTCATGGGATCTGTTACAACCTTCTAGGAAGCTTTTAAGGTCAGGATTGACATTACAGTTCAGCGTTTTATATATATAAAATACACATGAGAGGATGTGCAGGGACTTAATATCTAACATATTTAGAGATTTGAGTAAGGGTACATATATACTGCCCGGTTGCCTGAAATGCTATGCTTACTATAGTGGCTTTAGGTATTGTATGCACTAGCTCTATCTATAAATCCAACATTATGGTTGTAAATCAACTATGTATGTACTTTCCTGAATAAAATTGACTTTACTGTATACTTATATACTATGGGGTTTTGTTATCCCCTATCGTTTGTGAGAAAAAAATGACTAATACGTTCGGCCAATGACTTTGACTTTGACTTCGTTCATGGCATCGTATTTTCCATAATATATAAGGGTATGACAATGCATTTATATTATTGTGTATAAATAAGTTGGAAATTTCATGTACCCTAAAAATAGTAAAATAAAGAATAAGAATAATTAAATAATTGTTGTAGTAAATTGTCACACGTTCATCATACGCAAACGAACACACAGTGTGGAGCGTCAGTACAACAAGATCCCTGCCATTTTAAAACACAGTAATGTTTTTCTCGTACTAACACTGTGTTATACAATAGATTAGTTCTTGAATTCACAAATTTAGTTATTACATCTGACAGAGTATGTTAGACGGTGTAATGCTGATTGATGTTGACGTATTTGTGGGCTTGGTAGTGGTTTAAATGTGATGGCGTGGTCAGGTGTTGGAGACTGTGTTTTGATAGTATGGGTAGATTTGATATTGGTCTATAATTGTTTATGTCTGCCAGATTGCCTCATTTATGAACTGGTGTTACTTTTGCTTTTTTAAGCTCTATGTTTTGCTCTATACTCTTATAAGCTAATAAGTAAGATAAGCTCTTACTTCTTGCTCTATAGTGTACCAGGCCTCTATATAGTACCAGGCGTCTGTATACAGAACTGTACTCTGTAATTACATAAGTGTAGTTACAGGATGAGAGCTATGCTCTTGGTGTCCCGTCTATCCAGCACTGTCATATAACACTTTGAAACTACTGATGGTTTTGGCCTCCACCATCTTCTCACTTAACTTGTTCAACCATCTACAACTCTGTGAAAATGTTTTTTCTTATATTTCTTCATCTTTCTTTAGTTAGTTTAAATCTATGACCTCTAAGGCCTCTAATTTCTGCCCCTTCATTTCTGGGATCCACTTAGTAGCATGTCTTTGCACTTTTTCCAGTTTGTTGTTGAGCTTCTTAAGATATGGGCATCCCACAACTGCTGCATATTCTAGCTTTGGGCTAACAAAAGTGGTGAACAATTTCTTTAGTATTTCGCCATCCATGTATTTAAAAGCAATTCTGAAGTTGGAATGCGTGGCATAGGCTCACCACACAATGTTCTTTATGTGGTCCTCAGGTGATAGTTTTAAATTTAGAACCACCCCTAGATCTCTTTCTTAATCAGAATTCCTTAAAGATTTCTCACATAATTTATAGGTGTGTGGGGTCTATGTTCCCCTAATAATAATTCTGTGTGTGTGTGTGTGTCTGTCTGGATGTGTGTCTCTCCAGTTCTCTGTGTCCATCTCTCTCTGTATGTATGTATGTATGTATGTATATATATATATATATATATATATATATATATATATATATATATATATATATATATATATATATATATATATATATATATATATATATATATATATATATATATATATATATATGTCGTACCTAGTACCCAGAACGCACTTATCAGCCTACTATGCAAGGCCCGATTTGCCTAATAAGCCAAGTTTTCATGAATTAATTGTCTTTTGACAACCTAACCTACCTGTAAACTCTTTGTTAGTAGGTGTAAACTCTTTGTTAGTAAATGTAAACTCTTTGTAAGTAAGTGTACCACTTCTTGTGACCAAGTGTAACCCGCAGGTTGTAGTATAGCTCTTCTTGTCAGCAACGTAATTTTCCGTTAGTGAGAATAACTCCAAGTTTGCAAGTCTAACTTCTTGTAAGTTAATCATCACGATGGAAAGTATATTGTACACTGTACGAATGTTCAACATTTTATAACCATATTCAACACGCTGTGAGCAATTCTAGCCTCCTGTGATCAAGTGTATTCTCCTGTGAGCAAGTATAGTCTCATGTGAGCAACATCACTTTTGAAATTGCTCACAAAATAGTGAGCAATTTTGACAGAACTAACACAGACTAAACTTTCAAAGAACGTTTACTTTTTGCAGTAAACGTAAAAAACGTAAAAAACGCAGTAAATTTTCTCTTAAACTTTCGGAGAAAGTTACCTCAATGATTTGCGTGTTCATTAGAGATATTTTAAAAAGGCAATATTAGTGGCCCACTCAAAACACCTACAGAGGTATTCACAATGGCAATTATAGAGCCATTTACAAAAGTACTCCGTTACAGATAGGCATCAATAAAAATGCTAAGATAGATACTAGCACAGGCACACGCACATACCTTCAGAGACACATATAGACTCTCTCAAAGACACTTACATTGACACTCACAGAAGTACTCATAATGGCAATGGCAAAACTACTCACATAAATAGTCACATATAAAGTCACATAAATAACCTCTGAGTATCACAGAGACACAGAGAAGCTCACTGAGGAATTTACAAAGGCACTTATGGAAACACCCAAAAAGACAGTCACAAAGACACTCATAGATGCCCTCTTGATTAGAGAATTTTTATTAGATATCTGTTGATTAGTGATATTTCTATGAGTACACAGGTACTCATAGAGTCACTTACAGAAACACTGAAACTTTCAAACAAGTACTCTCATGTGCAAAGACAATCAGAAATACACTCATAAAAATCACACACAGAAACACTCACATAGACGGTCAAGGAAGCACTCGGAGGCACTCATAAAAACATTCACACAAGTTTGTAAAAATGTGCTCACATAGACATTCGTGGCATTCATAAAGATACACAGACTCTCACAAATACATACACCTATAGAGGCTCTCACAGAGGTACTCAAAAAGGCTCTCACAGAGGTACTCAAAGAGGCTCTCACAGAGGTACTCAAAGAGGCTCTCACAGACGTACTCAAAAAGGCTCTCACAGAGATACTCAAAGAGGCTCTCACAGAGGTACTCTGAGTACCTATCAGAGATAGTATCACTGATAGTACTCAGTAAGTAACTCTCTCACAAGAGATACTGACATTGGCATTCATGAAAGAGTGAATGAGATACTCAGAGAGTGACAATCAGGGATACTAAGAGACACTCAAAGAGAAAGTCAAAGAGACAATCACAGAGACACGCACAAAGACACTCACAGATACACTAAAAGACACTCACATAGGAACTCACAAATTTTCTTTCACAGGTAATCATAAGGGCACTCACAGAGACGCTCACAGAAACGCTCACAGAGAGACAGAAATATTCAGAGTCACTTTGGCGCTTACTGAGACACATAGGGATTTACAGTCACTTACAAAGGCTCACAGAGGGCCTCTCATAAAGACACTCACAAAAGGTATTTACAGACACACTCATAAACACACCCTGACTGACACAGATACACCCACAGATACATTAACATAGGCAATGAGTGGTTTACAAAGACCCAAAGGAACTCACAAACACTCACAAAGACATTCTATGAGATAGAAAAACATAAAACAGGGACACTCACAGAGGTGCAAGTAAACTCACAAAGACACAGGGACGTTCACATAGAGACAGGGACACTCACAGAGACGCAGGGAAACTCATACAGACGCAGGGAAACTCATACAGACACAGGGAAACTCACAGAGAAACAAGGACACTCACAGGGACACGGAAACACTCACAAAGACCCCAGGACACTCACAGAGGCACAGAAAATCTCACAGAGACACAGAGACACTCAAAGAGACATAGGAACACTCACAGAGACACAGAGGCGCTCAAAGAGACAAAGGGACGCTCACAAATACATAGTGACCATCACAGACACTGGGACACTCACAGAAACACAGGGACACTCAGAGAGACACAGAGACAGTCACAAAGACTCAGGGACACTCAGAGAGACACAGAGACAGTCACAAAGACTCAGGGACACTCAGAGAGACACAGAGAAAGTCACAGAGACACAGAGACAGTCACAGAGACTCGGGGACACTCAGAGAGACACAGAGACAGTCACAGAGACACAGAGACAGTCACAGAGACTCGGGGACACTCAGAGAGACACAGAGACAGTCACAGAGACACAGAGACAGTCACAGAGACTCAGGGACACTCACAGAGAACCAAGGGCAATCAAACAGCTACTGGGACACTTACAGAGAAGTTTAAAAAGACACTTACTGCGGCACTCACAAACACTCATAAAGACACTCACAGAGTTACTTAGACACTCATTGTGACACTCACATAAACGCTTACATTAATTGATAAGATAGGCACTCATAGACAAACTAATACAGGCCCTCATAGACAAACTAATACAGGCGCTCATAGAGAAACTAATACAGGCCCTCATAGAATAGACAAACTAATACAGGTGCTCATAGACAAACTAATACAGGTGCTCATAGACAAACTAATACAGGTGCTCATAGACAAACTAATACAGGTGCTCATAGACAAACTAATACAGGCGCTCATAGACAAACTAATACAGGTGCTCATAGACAAACTAATACAGGTGCTCATAGACAAACTAATACAGGTGCTCACAGACAAACTAATACAGGTGCTCATATAGAAACTAATACAGGTGCTCATATAGAAACTAATACAGGTGCTCACTAAAGCAGTCAGACATAAACAGAAACGCTCACAGTGAAACTCACAAAGACACTCAAATAGGTACTCACAGAGAGACTCACGCGGGTATTCTTAGAGGCACCCACAGAAAAACTGAAAAGACACTTGCAGAAACACTCAGAGAGACGCTTTGGGAGACACATAGGCATTCATAAAGATACAGATGTACTCAAAGATATACTCAGAGAGACACTCACAGAGGTATTCACAGATAAATTTACTGAGGTTCTCACAGATAAAATCACAGATGCCCTGAAAGAAGTACTCTCACAGAAACTAACGTAGGTACTCACACACTCACTCCCACAGGTACTCTCAGAGACACTCACACACTCACGCCCACCGGTATTCAAAGACACTCACTCCCACAACTACTCATCTTGAGGTTATCTTGAGATGATTTCGGGGCTTATTTTAGTGCCCCCGCGGCCCGGTCCACGACCAGGCCTCCACCCCTAGGAAGCAGCCCGTGACAGCTGATTAACACCCAGGTACCTATTTTACTGCTAGGTAACAGGAGCATAGGGTGAAAGAAACTCTGCCCATTGTTTCTCGCCGGCGCCTGGGATCGAACCCAGGACCACAGGATCACAAGTCCAGCGTGCTGTCCGCTCGGCTCCCACAGGTACTCTCAGAAACACTCACGACTGTCTCATCGTCGTGAGAGGAGTGTCGTGGGAGACAAACGTGTCCGTAGGGCATCAGCAAACTAACGTCAATTATCTCGAGATATTGAAGTGTTACAGAGACAAGAAACTGTCACAAGAGTCCCCACAAATGCAGTGATCAAGTATATAGTGAGCTTCTATTGCGTTTGATCAGTTAAGGAAAGCATAAGTCGAGTGGCAACATCAGTACAATACCGTGGGACAGTAAGCCAGGTCGGACGAATTGGCGAGTATAGTGTTGGTGAAGCGGAATTATAGCAATCATAGTGATCGATCCCACCTAATTGTGTGCCCACAACGTAGAAAGTATGCGATGTTGTATATGTTGATTGACGGTTTGCTGCTTTGTAGATTTTGAGGTTATGTTGAGCTGATTTCTGGGCTTAGCGTCCCCGCGGCCCGGTCCTCGACCAGGCCTCCTTTTTGTTACGCCCCACCCAGGAAGCAGCCCGTAGCAGCTGACTAACTCCCAAGTACCTATTTACTACTAGGTAACAGGGGCATCAGGGGTGAAAGAAACATTTTGCACATTTGTCTCCGCCTCCACCGGTGATCGAACCCGGAACGTCAGTATTACGAATCCGAGACGCTCTCCACCCAGCTGTCAGGCGCCCTTGGCACTGCCTCAGATTCACCAACAGTTTATGGGTCCAACAGTTAACTGGTCCCGACTGGTGGGGGTACGATGTTGTCGTCTCATGGGGCTTTGGGTGGGTGCTTGCCTTGCTGGGCTCGTGCTGTGGCAGAGCTTCTAGCAGCAATTTTATCGTCACTGATGAGGACTCGAATAGTACTTGAGGTATTTCCCTCTTCAATTTTCTTGGAGATTTGTGCTCTGATTTTGTACGTTTCCGATGTTTTCTTCTTACCATTTCTACAAAGGGTGTGTTAATTATTTTGCTCGAGAAGGCAGACGAACTACGATATTCCCCTTGGGTATTCATTTATCGCTTTAATGACCGAGAATGCAAGTGATTTATCCCCGTCCTTGGAGGGACGGTGAGGCATACATTGCAAAACAAAAGGAAATTATGCCTTGCTTAAATGTTTTCTGGAGCGTCATTGACTCTTTTTGGAAGATATACATGATCCAATATATTTATATATATAGGCCTGTTAGTCTAGTGGTATGATTCTCGCTTAGGATGCGAGAGGCCCGAGTTCAACTCCCGGACAGGCCCGATAACCTTTTTGTCTCGATAGCACTGTGACTATGTTTTCGACTTGTAATTTAGGATCCCAAATTCGATTTCCGGGAGGTGCAAAAGTGGGTGTTTAGTCCATTTAACCGGTCTATACTATTAACCGGTTAGTCCAAGGTATAGACCCAAATCAGTCCATACCTCACACAAACATCCTAAACTCCTACCAAGACTCACATAAGTCCATCCCCAGGGTTAGCCTGTCAATACTCATCTATTCACACTCCCACAAAAGTTGGACTGTACACAATCGCTAGAGCTGGCCCATACCTTGATCTGGGTCCTTCATTTCCCCTTGTCGTCCGACTGTGGACCTGCACCTTTTGTGGCTGACATCCTCTCCGATTCTATTCTTATACTCAAACCTTCTTGCTTGAATGTGTTAGTTGTCCGACCACGCCCCGCCTTGACAATCTGAAACATATAAATTTGTCTTTGGCCTTGATTACGTTGATCACGACACACATTGTTTTACATTTTTTCCGAACCTATGTAAATTTCCTCAAGTATGTTTGGTCCAATCCTGGTCCTCTTCTCGGCGTGTTGGTGTAATCCCACACACAAAAAGACCTGACCTCTGATAATGCATTTGAAGCAGTCGCCAGTCTCCTAATCCACATCTTGAAGCATTGAAACACAGTAACTATTCATTCTTACTCATTGACTTCAGATTATAAACAGATTCTTCGAAATAAATTTTATTTAACATATAACAGTAGAAAGGCTCTGCAAATCATACAGATTACCACAGGAACGGTAAGCCATATTTAATGGTCACAGACGATTCCGGTTATAGACGATTTTAGCTAACTGGGGACGGGATAACGGACTAGAGAGAGCTGTTTCCCCCGGCCTCGTTAGTTAACTGGGGGGTGGAATAATGGACAAGATAGAGCTATTTCCCCCACCCCCCGTTACACTATGACCGTGACTAAAGCCGTGACTATGGCCGTGACTATGGCCGTGACTATGGCCGTGACTATGGCCGTGACTATGACCGTGACTATGGCCGTGACTATGGCCGTGACTATGGCCGTGACTATGGCCGTGACTATGGCCGTGACTATGACCGTGACTATGGCCGTGACTATGGCCGTGACTATGGCCGTGACTATGGCCGTGACTATGACCGTGACTATGGCCGTGACTATGGCCGTGACTATGGCCGTGACTATGGCCGTGTAGACTATGAGAGGATTATCACAGTGTATAACTTGGCCTTCCTCGTGAGGCACACTGCGACATGCCTCGTGTGTCGCCAAAAGAATACGGTATTGTGACATTTAAGGCTTGGTAGTTTGTCACTAGAGCCTTGCTGGGGTGTCACCAGAGAAGTATCGCGATGTCTTCATAGGCAGGAGAGTGTCCCGTGAAGCAACCTGCGGAAGGGTCTCCTAAACCAATTGTTCACTGTGTCCTCCCCAAATAGTCTAGTTTAAACTGTGTTCCACGCCTTATCCAACTCACAATGAGTTCCTCCCCGAGTCCTTACTTTCCCCGTTCGGTTTATCTCGAAGGGGAACTGTTGTGAAGCGAGTTTGGCTACAAACACATTTCCAGTATGCTTTCTGCAGGGGTTGACGTGTTCAATTTCAGAATAGATCCTGTCAAAAGTTTACCTCTGGCAGATTGTTATAGGTTCAGGCCCTTTAGTATCAACTGGCTCGACAGTTCATAGTTACTGAAACAATCTGACGCCTATAATACGCCATTATTAATTAACGTTATAAGAGTTGATCATAGGATCAACTAATTTAATGCCACTATTATGACGTAATGTTAGGTAACATTACGCGGTACTCCACCATGAGGACAAGGATATGTAATTTCAAGGACGAAAGGAACATTCGTGAATCGATTGGGTTGTGGTGGATCGAATGCCGACCTGCGAACTCGTATAATGGCTCGTTATGGATCTGTCAACCCGAACACAGGGCTTAACTACGCCATATAACTTTGGTCCTGATTTGGTCAGGAAATCAGAGACGTTTACCTTGACTTGTGTCTTAGGTTTAAGATGTGGATAGATTGTCACCTGTTCTGTGAGGATCGTTTTTTGTAACCTTACCTTGAAGTAGACACCAGGTCTTTTAATTGGTTCGTTTCTTATCGGGTGTTAGAGAGGTGTTATATTTGTTATTGTGGCTGTTAAGCTCACTTTAGCTAGCAGCATATTGACTGATTCCTCCACTGTGAAGTATATACCTGAAGTATGATTGTTAAATATATCCGTAGAACTTAGGTAACTTCCCTGTGCAAACCCAGCGTGATTTTTAGCACGTCTGAATAAACGGATGTATGATAAACACCAAGAACGGTCTAGCATTTGTTAGTGTGATGAGAACCGGAATCGTCTGTGACCATTAAATATGGCTTACCGTTCCTGTGGTAATCTGTATGATTTGCAGAGCCTTTCTACTGTTATATGTTAAATAAAATTTATTTCGAAGAATCTGTTTATAATCTGAAGTCAATGAGTAAGAATGAATAGTTACTGTGTTTCAATGCTTCAAGATGTGGATTAGGAGACTGGCGACTGCTTCAAATGCATTATCAGAGGTCAGGTCTTTTTGTGTGTGGGATTACACCAACACGCCGAGAAGAGGACCAGGATTGGACCAAACATACTTGAGGAAATTTACATAGGTTCGGAAAAAATGTAAAACAATGTGTGTCGTGATCAACGTAATCAAGGCCAAAGACAAATTTATATGTTTCAGATTGTCAAGGCGGGGCGTGGTCGGACAACTAACACATTCAAGCAAGAAGGTTTGAGTATAAGAATAGAATCGGAGAGGATGTCAGCCACAAAAGGTGCAGGTCCACAGTCGGACGACAAGGGGAAATGAAGGACCCAGATCAAGGTATGGGCCAGCTCTAGCGATTGTGTACAGTCCAACTTTTGTGGGAGTGTGAATAGATGAGTATTGACAGGCTAACCCTGGGGATGGACTTATGTGAGTCTTGGTAGGAGTTTAGGATGTTTGTGTGAGGTATGGACTGATTTGGGTCTATACCTTGGACTAACCGGTTAATAGTATAGACCGGTTAAATGGACTAAACACCCACTTTTGCACCTCCCGGAAATCGAATTTGGGATCCTAAATTACAAGTCGAAAACATAGTCACAGTGCTATCGAGACAAAAAGGTTATCGGGCCTGTCCGGGAGTTGAACTCGGGCCTCTCGCATCCTAAGCGAGAATCATACCACTAGACTAACAGGCCTATATATATAAATATATTGGATCATGTATATCTTCCAAAAAGAGTCAATGACGCTCCAGAAAACATTTAAGCAAGGCATAATTTCCTTTTGTTTTGCAATGTATGCCTCACCGTCCCTCCAAGGACGGGGATAAATCACTTGCATTCTCGGTCATTAAAGCGATAAATGAATACCCAAGGGGAATATCGTAGTTCGTCTGCCTTCTCGAGCAAAATAATTAACACACCCTTTGTAGAAATGGTAAGAAGAAAACATCGGAAACGTACAAAATCAGAGCACAAATCTCCAAGAAAATTGAAGAGGGAAATACCTCAAGTACTATTCGAGTCCTCATCAGTGACGATAAAATTGCTGCTAGAAGCTCTGCCACAGCACGAGCCCAGCAAGGCAAGCACCCACCCAAAGCCCCATGAGACGACAACATCGTACCCCCACCAGTCGGGACCAGTTAACTGTTGGACCCATAAACTGTTGGTGAATCTGAGGCAGTGCCAAGGGCGCCTGACAGCTGGGTGGAGAGCGTCTCGGATTCGTAATACTGACGTTCCGGGTTCGATCACCGGTGGAGGCGGAGACAAATGTGCAAAATGTTTCTTTCACCCCTGATGCCCCTGTTACCTAGTAGTAAATAGGTACTTGGGAGTTAGTCAGCTGCTACGGGCTGCTTCCTGGGTGGGGCGTAACAAAAAGGAGGCCTGGTCGAGGACCGGGCCGCGGGGACGCTAAGCCCAGAAATCAGCTCAACATAACCTCAAAATCTACAAAGCAGCAAACCGTCAATCAACATATACAACATCGCATACTTTCTACGTTGTGGGCACACAATTAGGTGGGATCGATCACTATGATTGCTATAATTCCGCTTCACCAACACTATACTCGCCAATTCGTCCGACCTGGCTTACTGTCCCACGGTATTGTACTGATGTTGCCACTCGACTTATGCTTTCCTTAACTGATCAAACGCAATAGAAGCTCACTATATACTTGATCACTGCATTTGTGGGGACTCTTGTGACAGTTTCTTGTCTCTGTAACACTTCAATATCTCGAGATAATTGACGTTAGTTTGCTGATGCCCTACGGACACGTTTGTCTCCCACGACACTCCTCTCACGACGATGAGACAGTCGTGAGTGTTTCTGAGAGTACCTGTGGGAGCCGAGCGGACAGCACGCTGGACTTGTGATCCTGTGGTCCTGGGTTCGATCCCAGGCGCCGGCGAGAAACAATGGGCAGAGTTTCTTTCACCCTATGCTCCTGTTACCTAGCAGTAAAATAGGTACCTGGGTGTTAATCAGCTGTCACGGGCTGCTTCCTAGGGGTGGAGGCCTGGTCGTGGACCGGGCCGCGGGGGCACTAAAATAAGCCCCGAAATCATCTCAAGATAACCTCAAGATGAGTAGTTGTGGGAGTGAGTGTCTTTGAATACCGGTGGGCGTGAGTGTGTGAGTGTCTCTGAGAGTACCTGTGGGAGTGAGTGAGTGAGTACCTACGTTAGTTTCTGTGAGAGTACTTCTTTCAGGGCCTCTGTGATTTTATCTGTGAGAACCTCAGTAAATTTATCTGTGAATACCTCTGTGAGTGTCTCTCTGAGTATATCTTTGAGTACATCTGTATCTTTATGAATGCCTATGTGTCTCCCAAAGCGTCTCTCTGAGTGTTTCTGCAAGTGTCTTTTCAGTTTTTCTGTGGGTGCCTCTAAGAATACCCGCGTGAGTCTCTCTGTGAGTACCTATTTGAGTGTCTTTGTGAGTTTCACTGTGAGCGTTTCTGTTTATGTCTGACTGCTTTAGTGAGCACCTGTATTAGTTTCTATATGAGCACCTGTATTAGTTTCTATATGAGCACCTGTATTAGTTTGTCTGTGAGCACCTGTATTAGTTTGTCTATGAGCACCTGTATTAGTTTGTCTATGAGCACCTGTATTAGTTTGTCTATGAGCGCCTGTATTAGTTTGTCTATGAGCACCTGTATTAGTTTGTCTATGAGCACCTGTATTAGTTTGTCTATGAGCACCTGTATTAGTTTGTCTATGAGCACCTGTATTAGTTTGTCTATTCTATGAGGGCCTGTATTAGTTTCTCTATGAGCGCCTGTATTAGTTTGTCTATGAGGGCCTGTATTAGTTTGTCTATGAGTGCCTATCTTATCAATTAATGTAAGCGTTTATGTGAGTGTCACAATGAGTGTCTAAGTAACTCTGTGAGTGTCTTTATGAGTGTTTGTGAGTGCCTCAGTAAGTGTCTTTTTAAACTTCTCTGTAAGTGTCCCAGTAGCTGTTTGATTGCCCTTGGTTCTCTGTGAGTGTCCCTGAGTCTCTGTGACTGTCTCTGTGTCTCTGTGACTGTCTCTGTGTCTCTCTGAGTGTCCCCGAGTCTCTGTGACTGTCTCTGTGTCTCTGTGACTGTCTCTGTGTCTCTCTGAGTGTCCCCGAGTCTCTGTGTCTCTGTGACTTTCTCTGTGTCTCTCTGAGTGTCCCTGAGTCTTTGTGACTGTCTCTGTGTCTCTCTGAGTGTCCCTGAGTCTTTGTGACTGTCTCTGTGTCTCTCTGAGTGTCCCTGTGTTTCTGTGAGTGTCCCAGTGTCTGTGATGGTCACTATGTATTTGTGAGCGTCCCTTTGTCTCTTTGAGCGCCTCTGTGTCTCTGTGAGTGTTCCTATGTCTCTTTGAGTGTCTCTGTGTCTCTGTGAGATTTTCTGTGCCTCTGTGAGTGTCCTGGGGTCTTTGTGAGTGTTTCCGTGTCCCTGTGAGTGTCCTTGTTTCTCTGTGAGTTTCCCTGTGTCTGTATGAGTTTCCCTGCGTCTGTATGAGTTTCCCTGCGTCTCTGTGAGTGTCCCTGTCTCTATGTGAACGTCCCTGTGTCTTTGTGAGTTTACTTGCACCTCTGTGAGTGTCCCTGTTTTATGTTTTTCTATCTCATAGAATGTCTTTGTGAGTGTTTGTGAGTTCCTTTGGGTCTTTGTAAACCACTCATTGCCTATGTTAATGTATCTGTGGGTGTATCTGTGTCAGTCAGGGTGTGTTTATGAGTGTGTCTGTAAATACCTTTTGTGAGTGTCTTTATGAGAGGCCCTCTGTGAGCCTTTGTAAGTGACTGTAAATCCCTATGTGTCTCAGTAAGCGCCAAAGTGACTCTGAATATTTCTGTCTCTCTGTGAGCGTTTCTGTGAGCGTCTCTGTGAGTGCCCTTATGATTACCTGTGAAAGAAAATTTGTGAGTTCCTATGTGAGTGTCTTTTAGTGTATCTGTGAGTGTCTTTGTGCGTGTCTCTGTGATTGTCTCTTTGACTTTCTCTTTGAGTGTCTCTTAGTATCCCTGATTGTCACTCTCTGAGTATCTCATTCACTCTTTCATGAATGCCAATGTCAGTATCTCTTGTGAGAGAGTTACTTACTGAGTACTATCAGTGATACTATCTCTGATAGGTACTCAGAGTACCTCTGTGAGAGCCTCTTTGAGTATCTCTGTGAGAGCCTTTTTGAGTACGTCTGTGAGAGCCTCTTTGAGTACCTCTGTGAGAGCCTCTTTGAGTACCTCTGTGAGAGCCTTTTTGAGTACCTCTGTGAGAGCCTCTATAGGTGTATGTATTTGTGAGAGTCTGTGTATCTTTATGAATGCCACGAATGTCTATGTGAGCACATTTTTACAAACTTGTGTGAATGTTTTTATGAGTGCCTCCGAGTGCTTCCTTGACCGTCTATGTGAGTGTTTCTGTGTGTGATTTTTATGAGTGTATTTCTGATTGTCTTTGCACATGAGAGTACTTGTTTGAAAGTTTCAGTGTTTCTGTAAGTGACTCTATGAGTACCTGTGTACTCATAGAAATATCACTAATCAACAGATATCTAATAAAAATTCTCTAATCAAGAGGGCATCTATGAGTGTCTTTGTGACTGTCTTTTTGGGTGTTTCCATAAGTGCCTTTGTAAATTCCTCAGTGAGCTTCTCTGTGTCTCTGTGATACTCAGAGGTTATTTATGTGACTTTATATGTGACTATTTATGTGAGTAGTTTTGCCATTGCCATTATGAGTACTTCTGTGAGTGTCAATGTAAGTGTCTTTGAGAGAGTCTATATGTGTCTCTGAAGGTATGTGCGTGTGCCTGTGCTAGTATCTATCTTAGCATTTTTATTGATGCCTATCTGTAACGGAGTACTTTTGTAAATGGCTCTATAATTGCCATTGTGAATACCTCTGTAGGTGTTTTGAGTGGGCCACTAATATTGCCTTTTTAAAATATCTCTAATGAACACGCAAATCATTGAGGTAACTTTCTCCGAAAGTTTAAGAGAAAATTTACTGCGTTTTTTACGTTTTTTACGTTTACTGCAAAAAGTAAACGTTCTTTGAAAGTTTAGTCTGTGTTAGTTCTGTCAAAATTGCTCACTATTTTGTGAGCAATTTCAAAAGTGATGTTGCTCACATGAGACTATACTTGCTCACAGGAGAATACACTTGATCACAGGAGGCTAGAATTGCTCACAGCGTGTTGAATATGGTTATAAAATGTTGAACATTCGTACAGTGTACAATATACTTTCCATCGTGATGATTAACTTACAAGAAGTTAGACTTGCAAACTTGGAGTTATTCTCACTAACGGAAAATTACGTTGCTGACAAGAAGAGCTATACTACAACCTGCGGGTTACACTTGGTCACAAGAAGTGGTACACTTACTTACAAAGAGTTTACATTTACTAACAAAGAGTTTACACTTACTAACAAAGAGTTTAGACTTACTAACAAAGAGTTTATATATACTAACAAAGAGATTACTCTTACTGACAAAGAGTTTACTCTTACTAACAAAGAGTTTACACTTACTAACAAAGAGTTTTCTGTTGATAACAAAGAGTTTACACTTATTTACAAAGAGTTTACACTTACTAACAAAGAGCTTACACTTACAAACAAAGAGCTTACACTTAATAGCAAAAACTTTAATCTTACTAACAAAAAGTTTACACTTGCTAACAAAGCGTTTACACTTACTAACAAAGTTTACGCTTACTAACAAATAGTTTACACTTAATAACAAACAGATTACACATAAAACCAAAGAGTTTACTCATACTAACGAAGAGTTTACACTTGCTAACAAAGAGTTTACACTTTCTAGCAAAGAGTTTACGCTTACTAACAAAGAGTTTACACTTACTAATAAAGAGTTTACATTTACTAACAAAGAGTTTAACTTATTTACAAAGAGTTTACACTTATTAACAAATAGTTTACACTTACTAACAAAGAGTTTACGCTTACTAACAAAGACTTTACACTTACTAACAAAGAGTTTAACTTATTTACAAAGAGTTTACACTTACTAACAAAGAGTTTACACTTACTAACAAAGAGTTTACACTTACTAACAAAGAGTTTACACTTACTAACAAAGAGTTTACACGTATTTACAAAGAGTTTACACTTACTAACAAAGAGCTTACACTTACTAACAAAGAGTTTACACTTACTAACAAAGAGCTCACACTTACTAACAAAGAGTTTACACGTATTTACAAAGAGTTTACACTTACTAACAAAGAGTTTACATTGACTAGCAAAGAGTTTACATTGACTTACATAGAGTTCACGCTTACTAACATCGAGTTTGCACTTACTAACCAAGAGTTTACATTTATTTACAACGAGTTTGCACTTACTAAAAAAGAGCTTACACATACTAACAAGGAGCTTACACTTACTAACAAAGGTTTACACTTACTAACAAAGGTTTACACTTACTAACAAAGGTTTACACTTACTAACAAAGAGTTTACACTTTCTAGCAAAGAGTTTACACGTACTACCGAAGAGTTTACACCTGCTAACAAAGAGTGTACACTTGCTAACAAAGAGTGTACACTTACTAACAAAGAGTTTACACTAACTAACAAAGAGTTTACACTAACTAACAAAGAGTTTACACTTACTAACAAATAGTTTACACTTACTAACGAAGAGTTTACACTTATTAACGAAGAGTTTACACTTAATAACAAAGAGTTTACACTTACTAACAAAGAGTTTACACTTACTAACACAGCTTACACTTACAAACAAAGAGTTTACACTTACTAACAAAGAGTTTAAACTTACTAACAAAGAGTTTAAACTTACTAACAAAGAGCTTACACTTACTAACAAAGAGCTTACACTAACTAACAAAGAGCTTACACATACTAACAAAGAGCTTACACTTACTAACAAAGAGCTTACACTTACTAACAAAGAGTTTACACTTACTAACAAAGAGCTTACACTTATTAACAAAGAGCTTACACTTACTAACAAAGAGCTTACACTTACTAACAAAGAGTTTACACTTAATAACAAAGAGTTTACACTTACTATCAAAGAGTTTACACTTACTAACAAAGAGTTTACACTTACTAACAAAGAGTTTACACCTGCTGACAGGCGTTACAGTAGCTACCAAGAGGCTTCACCTGCAAGCGGGAGGAACTACACTTGCTCACATGAAAGAATGGATGCATGGAAAATTGAAACAACAAAGGAGAAAACAAATTTACAATGTACAGAACAAGTCAGTAAAGAAATTAATACAAAAAAATCCAGTTATGGAGAGAATGAAAATAAATAACAATTTTCACCAGAGTCAGACACACACACACAGCTAAGATTTCTCTCCTCCCGAAAAGAACTAAGAAACAAAAGGCTGGCATACCGAAAGGGAAATTCTGAGGAGATGAGAAGTTTCCTAATGAATATACCATGAGACACAGACCTCAGAGCTAAGTCTGTACACGACATTATGAACTATGTCACCCAAAAGTGTCGGGAGGCAGTAAACAGGTTCATCCCGGCACAAAAAGAAAAATCCTAGGAGCAAAAGAAGAATCCGTGGTTTAATAGGGCATGTATGGAAGCAAAGGAAATGAACAAAAGGGCGTGGAGGAACTTCCGAAATAACAGGACACCAGAAAGAAGAGAGAGATACCAGAGAACCAGGAACGAGTATGTTAGTGTGAGAAGAGAAGCAGAGAGAAATTATGAAAATGATATAGCTAATAAAGCCAACACCGAACCAAAGCTACTCCACAGTCACATCAGGAGGAAAACAACAGTGAAAGAACAGATAATGACACTTAGAACAGGCGAAGACAGGTATGCAGAGAATGATAAAGAGGTGTGTGAAGAACTCAACAAAAGGTTCTAGGAGGTCTTCACAATAAAACAAGGTGAAGTCACTGCGTTAGGAGAGGGGGCAGTAAATCAGGCGGCCTTGGAAGGGTTCGAAATTACGAGAGATGAGTTCAAGAGACATCTGTTGGATCTGGATGTGAGAAAGGCTGTTGGTCCAGATGGGATTTCACCATGGGTATTGAAAGAGTGCGCAAAGGCACTCTGCTGGTCACTCTCCATAATGAATAGTAGGTCACTGGAGATGGGAGACCTACCAGAAATATGGAAGACGGCTAATACGGTCCCAATATACAAAAAGGGTGACAGACATGAGGCACTGAACTACAGGCCAGTTTCCTTGACTTGTATACCATGTAAGGTGAGGGAGAAGATCGTGAGGAAAAACCTAGTAAAACATCTGGAGAGAAAGGACTTCGTTACAAATCGGCTACATGGATTCAGGGAGGGTAAATCTTGCCTTACAGGCTTAATAGAATTCGACGGCCAGGTGACAAAGTTCAAGCAGGAAAGAGAAGGCTGGGCGGACTGCATTTTCTAGGATTGTTGGAAAGTCTTTGACACAGTATCCCATAAGAGGCTGGTGCATAAGCT
The DNA here is from genome assembly GCF_040958095.1 of Procambarus clarkii. Taxonomy (NCBI): domain Eukaryota; kingdom Metazoa; phylum Arthropoda; class Malacostraca; order Decapoda; family Cambaridae; genus Procambarus; species Procambarus clarkii. The sequence continues at coordinate 9,917,898 of NC_091201.1, forward strand.
GGAGAGACAGGCAGGAGTGACTGGTTAGGTGCTCCAGTGAATAAGGGAATACCTAAGCAATAGGAAGCAGAGAGTTACAGTGAGAGGTGAGACCTGAGATTGGCATGAAGTCCCCAGTGGATTCCCACAGGGCTCTGTACTCGGTCCCATCCTGTTTCTGATATACGTAAATGATCTCCCGGAGGGTATAGACTTATTCTTCTCAATTTTGCTGACGACGCCAAAATTATGAGAAGGATTAAGACAGAGAAGGACTGCTTGAGGCTTCAAGAAAACCTAGACAAACTGAAGGAATGGTCGAACAAGTGGTTGTTGGAGTTTAACCCAAGCAAATGTAATATAATGAAGATAGGTGTAGGGAGCAGGAGACCAGATACAAGGTATCATTTGGGAGATAAAATTCTTCAAGAGTCAGAGAGAGAAAAAGACTTGGGTGTTGATATCACTCCAGACCTGTCCCCTGAAGCCCATATCAAGAGGATAACATCAGCGGCATACGCCACGTTGGCAAACATAAGAACGGCATTTAGAAACTTGTGTAAGGAGTCATTCAGAACTTTGTATACCACATATGTCAGACCAATCTTGGAGTATGCAGCTCCAGCATGGAGTCCATATCTAGTCAAGCATAAGAATAAACTGGAGAAGGTTCAAAGGTTTGCCACCAGACTAATAAGCGAGCTAAGAGGTATGAGCTACCAGGAGTGACTACGGGAGTTAAACCTCACGTCGCTGGAAGACAGAAATGTTAGGGGGGGGGACATGATCACCACATACAAGTTTCCCAAAGGAATTGATAGGGTAGATAAGGACATGCTATTTAACCCAAGGGGCACACTTACTAGGGGACGCAGGTGGAAATTGAGTGCCTAAATGAGCCAAAGATATATTAGAAAGAACTTTTTTAGTGTCAGAGTGCTTTCCGTGTGTAATGAGGAGCGGAGTCTTGAAGTGGGTAGAATATAGTTGTGCATTAATTGGCTGTTGATTGCTGGTGTTGACTTTTGATGTGTAGTGCCTCGCAAACGTCAAGCCGTCTGCTATCGCTGTATCTATCGATGATTTCTGTGTTGTTTACTAGGATTTCTCTGGCGATGGTTTGGTTGTGGGAAGAGATTATATGTTCCTTAATGGAGCCCTGTTGCTTATGCATCGTTAAACGCCTAGAAAGAGATGTTGTTGTCTTGCCTATATACTGGCTTTTTTGGAGCTTACAATCCCCATGAGGACATTTGAAGGCATAGACGACGTTGGTCTCTTTTAAAGCGTTTTGCTTTGTGTCTGGAGAGTTTCTCATGAGTAGGCTGGCCGTTTTTCTGATTTTATAGTAAATCGTCAGTTGTATCCTCTGATTTTTGTCTGTAGGGATAACGTTTCTATTAACAATATCTTTCAGGACCCTTTCCTCCATTTTATGAGCTGTGGAAAAGAAGTTCCTGTAATATAGTCTAATAGGGGGTATAGGTGTTGTGTTAGTTGTCTCTTCAGAGGTTGCATGGCGTGTCACTTTCCTTCTTATGATGTCTTCGACGAAACCATTGGAGAAGCCGTTGTTGACTAGGACCTGCCTTACCCTACAGAGTTCTTCGTCGACTTGCTTCCATTCTGAGCTGTGGCTGAGAGCACGGTCGACATATGCGTTAACAACACTCCTCTTGTACCTGTCTGGGCAGTTGTTGTTGGCATTTAGGCACATTCCTATGTTCGTTTCCTTAGTGTAGACTGCAGTGTGGAAACCTCCGCTCTTTTCCATGACTGTTACATCTAGAAAGGGCAGCTTCCCATCCTTTTCCATCTCGTAAGTGAAACGCAGCACGGAACTCTGCTCAAACACCTCCTTCAGCTCCTGCAGATGTCTGACATCAGGTACCTGTGTAAAAATGTCGTCAACATACCTGCAGTATATGGCCGGTTTCAAGTTCATGTCGACTAAGACTTTTTGCTCGATGGTACCCATGTAGAAGTTTGCAAACAAAAGTTTGAAGATGGTACCCATGAAGTTTGTTTGCAAACTTCTACATGTTTCATATTTATATAATATTTCATATTATATAAATTCGTGTTAGAATTATTAATCTTACTTTTTCGGTCATATTTAATAATATATATATATATATATATATATATATATATATATATATATATATATATATATATATATATATATATATATATATATATGTATATATATATATATATATATATATATATATGTATATATATATGTATATATATATATATATATATATATATATGTATATATATATATATATATATATATATATATATATATATATATATATATATATATATATATGTATATATATATATATATATATATATATATATATATATATATATATATATATATATATGTATATATATATATATATATATATATATATATATACATATATATATATATATATATATATTATAATATATATATATATATATATATATATATATATATATATATATATATATATATATATATATATATATATATATATATATATATATATAAATATGTCGTACCTAGTAGCCAGAACTCACTTCTCAGCCTACTATTCAAGGCCCGATTTGCCTAATAAGCCAAGTTTTCCTGAATTAATATATTTACTATAATTTTTTTCTTATGAAATGATAAAGCAACCCTTTTCTCTATGTATGAGGTCAATTTTTTTTATTGGAGTTAAAATTAACGTAGATATATGACCGAACCTAACCAACCCTACCTAACCTAACCTAACCTATATTTATAGGTAAGGTTAGGTTAGGTAGCCAAAAAAAGCTAGGCTAGGTTAGGTTAGGTAGGTTAGGTAGACGAAAAAACATTAATTCATGAAAACTTGGCTTATTAGGCAAATCGGGCCTTGAATAGTAGGCTGAGAAGTGCGTTCTGGCTATTAGGTACGACATATATATATATATATATATATAATATATATATATATATATATATATATATATATATATATTATATATATATATATATATATATATATATATATATAATATATATATGTATATATATATATATATATATATATATATATATATATATATATATATATATATATATATATATATATATATATATATATATATATATATATATATATATGTGTGTGTGTGTGTGTATACGTATGTGTGTAAATCACGAAAAATAAACGTGATTAAAAATGTGACAGTGTCAGGCCACGGAGGAAAATTGAAACAGGAATTTCCTTAAATACTTTTGTATATTAATACATCTTCAGAAGGAGTGGTTTTACAGGTCAAATACTGGACATATATAGGCAGGAGAGAATGGTGGAGTGAGGTGAGGTACAATAACAAATGAATGGAATTAGTTGAACACAAATATGAGCCGCACAAGAACAGCCGAGGGCCTATTGGTCCATACGATGCAGCTCCTATTCTTACCTGCCAACAGGCCCACACATGGATTATAATAGCATAAGATAGTAAATATTTACAATGAATTAGTGAGACAAATGTGTTCCAATGATCCTACTTAGATAGCCCTTTAATGGATCTATTAAAAATGGATCTAAGTTATATAAACCACTGCTAATGTTCAAGTTATATTCTTTTGTAATCTGTATCAAGGCAGATTAAATTATGTTTCTCTTATAGGTGCTTTTAAAATTCGTTATTGAAGAAGCCATCTCTCCAATCAATTTGGTGAGCATCCTCTGACAGATGAACAAACAAAGCATTTGACAATTGGCCATGTCTTTCAGAGTATTTATGTTGCGAAATTCTACATTTCAAATTTTTAGATTTGGAGATGTTGGGCAAATATATAAAGATTTGAAATGTAGAATTTTGCAACATAAATACTCTGAAAGAAATGTCCAATTGTCTAATGTTTTGTTTGTTCATCTGTCAGAGGCTGCTCACCAAATTGACTGGGAGATGGCTTCTTCAATTGCGAATTGTAAAAGCACTTATAACAGAAACATAATTGAATCTGCTTTGATACAGATAACAAAAGAAAGTAATTTGAACATTAGCAGTGGTTTATATAACTTAGATCCATTTTTAATAGATTAATTAATGGGCGATTTGAGTAGGATCATTGAAACACATTTGTCTCACTAATTCATTGTAAATATTTACTATCTTATGCTATTATTATCCATGTGTGAGCCTGTTGGTGGGAATGAATAGGAGCTGCATTGTATGGGCCAATAGGCCCTCTGCAGTTCTTGTGCGGCTCATATTTGTGTCCACCAAATTTAATTAATTTGATATTGTACCTCACCTCACTCCACCATTCTCTCCTGCCTATATATGTCCAGTACTTGACCTGTAAAACCACTCCTTCTGAAGATGGGTTAATATACGAAAGTACTTAAGGAAATCCCTGTTTCAATTTTCCTCCGTGGTCTGACACTGTTATATATATATATATATATATATATATATATATATATATATATATATATATATATATATATATATATATATATATATATATATATATATATATATATATATATATATATATATATATATATATATATATATATATATATATATATCTGTATAAATAAAAACTGGAAATGTTCGTTTGTTCAAAATCACTAATCTCCGAAAGTTCTTCACCGATTGCTTTGAAATTTGTACACAATGTTCCATTCGCACCCGGTCAGGTTTTTATATACATATTATGTAGATGTCACGTTTGTGACGGTAAAAATATATGCATTTTCTGAAAAACTGTGTTTTTTATGTGAGGTAAATCTTCGAAACCTCTTTACCGATTGCTGTGAAATTTTGACACAACGTTGAATTCGAATAGGCGCGTCTTTTCATAGATCTACTATATACATGCCTCACCTGTGACAGGAAATTATATACCTTTTTTGAAAAACAGTGCCATTTGTTGGACGTAAGAGCAACACACTCTGTAATCTCCGAAAGTTCTTCACCGATTGCTTTGAAATTTTGACACAACGTTAAATTCGAATAAGCGTGTCTTTTTATAAACCTACTATATAGATGCCACCCCTGTGACAGGTAAAAACATGCCTTTTTGAAGAACAGCGACATCTGTTGCACATAACAGCATTATTCACACTTTACTAAATATGTCACGAGTTCCATTTCAATGTTTCCGATTGCATTGATAAATTTTATTTTCATTGATTTCGATTTATTTTACTTTTTATTGAATTATTTTGTGACATTGTGTTGGAATTGAGCTGTGTTGTTTACCATACCGTTCATTTTGTATATATAATTATAGATGCCACACCTGTGACAGGTGAAACTATGCTTTTCTTGACAAACAGCGCCATCTTTTGCATGTAAGAGCAACACAAATGCTATCTATATAAATGAAAATGGTAATGTTTGTTTGTTCAAAATCGCTAATCTCCAAAAGTTCTTCACCGATTGCTTTGAAATTTCCACACACTGTTCCATTCGCATCCGAGCAGGTTTTTATATACATACTATATAGATGACACGTCTGTAACAGGGAAAAAACATGCTTATTTTGAAAAGCGGTGTTTTTCAAGTGTTTTTTATGAGAGGGAAATCTTCGAAACCTCTTTACCTATTGCTTTGAAATTTTGACACAACATTGCATTTGAATTGGCGAGTGTTTTTATATACTTACTATATACATGCCTCACCTGTGACAGGAATTTTTTTTTTTTTTTTTTTTAAACAGCGTCATCTGTAGAACGTAAGATTAACATATGTAGTAATCTCTGAAATTTCTTCACCGATAGCTCTGAAATATTTACACAACATTCCATTCAAATATGTGCGTGTTTTTATATACCTACTATTTATATACCACACCTGTGACAGGTATAAACATATTTTTTTTTTAAAACCGCGCCATCTGTTGCAACACACGCTATACAAAATATGTTACGATTACATTTCAGGGTTTCTGATTACATTGATCAATTGAATTTTCATAGATTTTGATTTATTTTCATTTTTATATAATTATTTTTTGTGAGATGGCATTGGAATTGAGCTGTGTTGTTTACCATTAATATAGTCTGTGGGTTGGTTGGTGTTGTCGCTGTCGATCCTTCTCTACGGACAACCCAACCCACAACTCGGTAGAGTGCTTATACTAGGAGATCACCCTTGGCGCTTCTGGCTCTTGGAGAGAGGCTCCACGTCACATGTTTAGGGGATGCGGCTCCAACACTCAGCCTCGTTGTCACGTGCACACACCCACTCGAGCCGCTGTGACTCCCCACTCTCTCCTTAGGTGATATGATCTCCTCAATCCCCTTTTGACTTATTAGTATTACCTTTTACCCTGTCCACAGCAGTGGTTCTTGTTTCTTTCTCTCTCTCTCTCTTCTTCTGTACTATTTCATGGGAAGCCTCACTAGGACAAGGGCAAACACCAGCAAATTGGGATACATTTACTGGACAAAGCACATACACAATACATGCACATATAATAATAATGAATCCGATACTCTATAATATTACAATCGGGTTGCACTCCAACACAACCAGAACTCTACCATCAGCTTATCAAGTGGTATCCTATCTCCATGTTCACCACCTGATACTATCAACCTCCTCAAGTTGATCAAGTCTACATACACTGTTGCACCATCAGCAAGAGAATATATATATGTATCTATAAATGTGTACCAAGAAAATCAGCATTTGAATGCAATAACATATCAGTATAAATGTTCATTGATACACTGCAATGATCAATCGATCACTCTATCAGTCCTCGAACACGTACATCTGTAGGTAATCAAGCCTACGACTGCAACTCTAAACTTCAGCGTAAAACACTCCTTGACATAAGAATGCAAACAACCACTCACCTCTCACTGCGTCTTGCACACTAATGACAACCAAACACTATCAACTCCCTACAAATAATCCACCAGAACTTCCCCTTCCACCTCTGGAAGTTCACTACCCTAATATCTTTAGGTTCTTCCGGGCTTCACTACCAGGATCCTCTGCAGCTTCTCCAGGCTGCTATCATGAAGTTTCCTTGAGTAACTACGGTGCTTCACCCTTCTGCTAGGTTCCTCCACAGCTCTCTTGGCTGCTACACCACCTCTACAGAAGCACGTGACACTCCTCTTCACTGCTTCTCCTCACAGCTCGAGGTCCTCTGCTTCACTACCTTCGAGTCTCATCAATTACTTCATCTAGGCTGGCTTCGAAGTTCTCAGCAACTTCTTCCCCAAAGACAAACCTGCAACCCATCGACACTCCAATAAAATGTTCCCCTTTAACACATAAACAAAAAATAACCACACAATATGCTTGCCTCAAACCTCTATCTGTTCTCTACATACAGTGAGAGTGGACTCCCCCGTTTTGGGCGGGTCCATACTCCACCTCGCCCGGCGGCGGTCCTCACTCGCTGGGAGGGTCTTCCTCCGTCAGGAGCCGGGCTCCCTCAGTCGTCTGTCAGAGCTCAGAGGGGACGGACGTCGCTCCGTGTTCCTCCCTCTTCACTCTCCTATTTCAGGCTTTCTGCCTTATTAAAACATGTCTAACTTATAAATAAACATCGCTACTGTCGCTGGGCACACGACCAACTACAAGCAATCACTATGAACTGGCGTATATCGTGCTTACCACAGATTAACTGGTCGAGGGCGCTTTCCCTCTGACGGCGTCTGGTCAGGGCGCTCCACACAGCCCACGAAAATGCCTCTGAGCAGCTTATTGAACTCTGCTCGTCGACCAGGACTTGAGACCACAACGTTCCCAGCTCGGTTCCACAGCTGGCACGTCTACACACTTCTCTTCTCTTCGAGATATATCACTTGGGGTTCCCTTCTGGCGGGAGCTCACGGAGCGCGGCTTTCCCCTGCGATGTCTGGCACTCAAGTGAGGTCAAAGTCCTCCGGAAGCGAGCCTCACGCCTCCAGCAAAATGTCCACATCTCCTCGCCAGTCATTTATCTGCTTTCTTCTTCATTGCCCATAATCTCAAACTGTTATACATATCCAAGCAACTATTTTACATATGCGTTATCACCTCAATATTTGCTAGACCTTCTAATCAGGTCAGGCTTGATGAATAACTCTCAAGGAGGGAGACTCGTTTCTCCTGTAGGCTGAGATCATAACACTCCCCTCCCCTTATTTTTGAGAGTTATTCCAGTGGCAAAGCTCGGGATAATACATCCGCCACCACACTGTCTCGTTCTTCAACTGATTGGTTCGAACGGTTGATCTGCTTACGTACTCCCTTAAGAGTCTACAATTAGTTCGTTGCTCCTTGCAACATCTGGCTCACAACTCTCCAGAAACACGATCTTCTCACAAACGATCTGACCTCTCTGGCACCTCTTGGCTTGGCTGTCCTCCTTGGACGCCTGCACTCCATCGTTCCACTCTACTTATTGTTTCCACCCTCCATTTCCTCGTCTTCTTCTCTTCACGTCCAGAGTCAGACTTCTACTGTCTGTACCTCCTCTGTCGTCTTCACACTTCCATCTACTGCCATTATACTTTCGTCTCCTGTCATCATACTTCACTCCCTCGTCTTCACCGACGATTCTCCCTTTCGTCTCCTCATTTATCCGAGACCTCATCCTGTTTGACCTCCATCGAGTCCTCGGCTTTCTTCTATTCAATGCTTGCATCATCATCCTCTTCCCACATCTCTCACTTCTATACAACTCCATTTCTTCTCCTTCAACTCTTCTTCGTTCTCTAAAAGTTTCTTCGAGCACCGTACTACACTCAACAGCACTCGACCGTACATGTCGCTTTACCCTTCCTAGAGTGCTCGTAAGCATCTCTCCACACATACTGTCTCCTCTCCTTTCATTTTCTCGGCTATTACTCTTCTTCACTATCTCTTCTTCACGTTTCCTGTGGAACATGTCGACTCCTGACATCTCAAACAACTTAACTCCACTATCCATATGCCTCTGTGCTCGTGGACAACTTGACGCTCTACTCTCGCCCTCAGTATGTCCACATCTTTCCTCATTCCTACTCAGCACAGTTGCATTCACCTTCCGACCCTTAATTTCAGCAGTCTGGGCTCTACTCAGGTCCGCTCTCTTCACATGAGTCTTCTTTTGCTGGGCCATCTTCACTTTTGACCTCACCGAGACTTCATTTTCCTGGGCTGGACCTTCATCAAACAGCCACGCTATATCTACGTCGATATCTTCCACCGGTTGAATCGACACTGTCTCATCTTCTCCAGCGTCTTCCTCGTCGGCCACCTCTGCCTTCCTTACTACCGAGACAGGGTACTCAATGGCTTGGCGGTCTCCTGACGCCTCTCCTCGGATGTCAGTCAGGTTCACACTCTCAGGTGTCCCATCTGTGCCGTGGCCTTCTGGGCACTCCTCTGGCACAATCTCCGCTATGACTCTTGGCAACACCTTTGTCCCGCACAAGTCATTCCCCAGGATCACTTGGACTCCTGGAACAGGTATGTCGGGGCACACTCCCAACATCACCTCTGCCGACACATATTCCGACCTTAGCAGGACAGTGCATACGGGCATGTCACTTTCAGACAATAACCCACATACTTTCATCTTCCCACTGCCAGCTAACCGTCGATCATTCCCAATCAGGCTTCTCGTAATCAAGCTCTGATTAGCTCCGGTATCCCTTAAGATACCAACTTCTACCTCAGGTTGGCCTCCTATACTGATCCAACCTTTGCTCATGAACGGCCTATACCTCTCGTTCACTAAGTTCGCTCTCTGTGGTTTGTCTCGGAATACATTAGTATATCTACTTCGGGGGTCACACATGGCCAGGGTCACACCTCTCTTGCCCTGCCGACAATCTCGCATCACGTGACCCAATCCGTTACAATTGTAACATCTCATCTGGGAAAAGTCTCTTCTATATGTACCAGAGTAGCTCTGACTCTGCCCACTCGTATTGGAGTTCCTCGGGCCAGACGTACTACTCGTACTCTGTGGAGCTTTACTGGACTCTTGATTTCCTGGATAACGATTAGTTTCTTGTTTAGCTCCTCCATCCTCACTTTCAGATGAAGTGCGCGACCTACTCTTCTGAGTTTTAGGGTACTTACTTTTATCTGCCCATTTACCAAAATTCTTCTCACCCCAGACTCCTCTGGGTCTCTCATAATTTCTTCCTCCCCAGACTCCACTGGGTCTGCCATTGCTGCATCTCGCCTCACTTCTCACTCTGTTCTCCCTTAAGCTCTTATATGCTTCAGTAATCATATCCGCCCTATCTGCGGCATCTTTCACCTCCTTTATCCCTGCTTCTTGGATCTTGAACTTTGTTTCGGGATGCATCATCTCCAAGAACTTCTCCATGACCATCAGTTGCTTCAGGTCAGCGTAAGATCCAACTCCAGCAGCCTCAATCCACTTCTGGAATCGTCTTTCCAGATCTCTTGCTGTCTCAGCAAACGTACACGCTCCAACTTTGATCATCTCACTGAAGCGCTTCCTATAAGCTTCTGGGGTTAACTGAAACGAGCGCAATATGCTGCTCTTTACTGTGGCATAATCCTGGCACTCTTCCAGTGACAATTGGGTGTATGCCTCCCTGGCTGCACTGGTCAATCTTAACTGGACCAGCTGGGCCCATTCCTCCTGTGGCCACTCCTTGATACTGGCTACTTTTTCAAAATGCTCGAAGAAGCTCTCTGCCTCTTCGGGAACAAACAAGGGAATGTCCTTCTCCCTAACCCTAACGTCTGGTGGGTGTGATACCTGGGTGGTGCTCTCTGGCAACCCATGTTCGATCCTTTGCTCAGCCAAGGTTTTATTCGCTTCTATCTGCATTTGTTTTGTTTTCTCTTTTTCTTTCTCCTGTTCCAACTCCAGTTCTCTTACTCTGGTTTTCTCTTTTTCTACTTCCAGCCTGGTTTTCTCTTTTTCTACTTCCAGCCTGGTTTTCTCTTTTTCCTTCTCGGCTTCATTTTTCATCTGGAGTTCTAATTTCAACTTTTCCAGCTGGAACTGTCTCTCCTTGTCCTCTCGTTGTTGCTGCATCTGGAGCTCTAACTGGAATCTCTCCAAGCTCCTATTTCGGCTACTCCTGCTACTGCGGCTACTCCTGCTGCTCCTACTCGATCCCTGGGATCTCACTTCATCCTGCCCATCATCCTCCTTTCCACTTCCAGCTCCTTTTTGGGCTCCTTGCTCTGCCGCTTCACTTCTGGCTCTCAACTGTCTAAGGATCTCATTCTTCATCCCAGCTACCTTAGATGCTTTCAACCTAATGCCACATTTTTCTGCTATTTGTTTCAATTGATCCCTCGTGCAATCTTCTAAGTCCTCAGGCTTGCCTGACTCCACAAACACTTGCACCTTATCCATCTTTGTCCTGTGAGTCTTCCCAAGAGAGAGAGTATACACCTGCGGTCACACAGTTTATCTCTTTTAGCAAGGGTGTACAAATCCACTCTTGGACAGGGTGTGGGTGTGTCAGTTCACTCTCCCGGACACAGGCCCCCAATTTATTATAGACTGTGGGTTGGTTGGTGTTGTCGCTGTCGATCCTTCTCTACGGACAACCCAACCCACAACTCGGTAGAGTGCTTATACTAGGAGATCCCCCTTGGCGCTTCTGGCTCTTGGAGAGAGGCTCCACGTCACATGTTTAGGGGATGCGGCTCCAACACTCAGCCTCGTTGTCACGTGCACACACCCACTCGAGCCGCTGTGACTCCCCACTCTCTCCTTAGGTGATATGATCTCCTCAATCCCCTTTTGACTTATTAGTATTACCTTTTACCCTGTCCACAGCAGTGGTTCTTGTTTCTTTCTCTCTCTCTCTCTTCTTCTGTACTATTTCATGGGAAGCCTCACTAGGACAAGGGCAAACACCAGCAAATTGGGATACATTTACTGGACAAAGCACATACACAATACATGCACATATAATAATAATGAATCCGATACTCTATAATATTACAATCGGGTTGCACTCCAACACAACCAGAACTCTACCATCAGCTTATCAAGTGGTATCCTATCTCCATGTTCACCACCTGATACTATCAACCTCCTCAAGTTGATCAAGTCTACATACACTGTTGCACCATCAGCAAGAGAATATATATATGTATCTATAAATGTGTACCAAGAAAATCAGCATTTGAATGCAATAACATATCAGTATAAATGTTCATTGATACACTGCAATGATCAATCGATCACTCTATCAGTCCTCGAACACGTACATCTGTAGGTAATCAAGCCTACGACTGCAACTCTAAACTTCAGCGTAAAACACTCCTTGACATAAGAATGCAAACAACCACTCACCTCTCACTGCGTCTTGCACACTAATGACAACCAAACACTATCAACTCCCTACAAATAATCCACCAGAACTTCCCCTTCCACCTCTGGAAGTTCACTACCCTAATATCTTTAGGTTCTTCCGGGCTTCACTACCAGGATCCTCTGCAGCTTCTCCAGGCTGCTATCATGAAGTTTCCTTGAGTAACTACGGTGCTTCACCCTTCTGCTAGGTTCCTCCACAGCTCTCTTGGCTGCTACACCACCTCTACAGAAGCACGTGACACTCCTCTTCACTGCTTCTCCTCACAGCTCGAGGTCCTCTGCTTCACTACCTTCGAGTCTCATCAATTACTTCATCTAGGCTGGCTTCGAAGTTCTCAGCAACTTCTTCCCCAAAGACAAACCTGCAACCCATCGACACTCCAATAAAATGTTCCCCTTTAACACATAAACAAAAAATAACCACACAATATGCTTGCCTCAAACCTCTATCTGTTCTCTACATACAGTGAGAGTGGACTCCCCCGTTTTGGGCGGGTCCATACTCCACCTCGCCCGGCGGCGGTCCTCACTCGCTGGGAGGGTCTTCCTCCGTCAGGAGCCGGGCTCCCTCAGTCGTCTGTCAGAGCTCAGAGGGGACGGACGTCGCTCCGTGTTCCTCCCTCTTCACTCTCCTATTTCAGGCTTTCTGCCTTATTAAAACATGTCTAACTTATAAATAAACATCGCTACTGTCGCTGGGCACACGACCAACTACAAGCAATCACTATGAACTGGCGTATATCGTGCTTACCACAGATTAACTGGTCGAGGGCGCTTTCCCTCTGACGGCGTCTGGTCAGGGCGCTCCACACAGCCCACGAAAATGCCTCTGAGCAGCTTATTGAACTCTGCTCGTCGACCAGGACTTGAGACCACAACGTTCCCAGCTCGGTTCCACAGCTGGCACGTCTACACACTTCTCTTCTCTTCGAGATATATCACTAGGGGTTCCCTTCTGGCGGGAGCTCACGGAGCGCGGCTTTCCCCTGCGATGTCTGGCACTCAAGTGAGGTCAAAGTCCTCCGGAAGCGAGCCTCACGCCTCCAGCAAAATGTCCATATCTCCTCGCCAGTCATTTATCTGCTTTCTTCTTCATTGCCCATAATCTCAAACTGTTATACATATCCAAGCAACTATTTTACATATGCGTTATCACCTCAATATTTGCTAGACCTTCTAATCAGGTCAGGCTTGATGAATAACTCTCAAGGAGGGAGACTCGTTTCTCCTGTAGGCTGAGATCATAACACCATACCGTATATTTCGTGGGTATAGTTTCTTTGTTATTTTTTTTTTCATTATTTTTCATTTCATTTTTTAACTTTTTATTTTTCATTGCAATTGGTGTTGAAATTGACCTGTGTTGATTGATCTGCGTTTGTATTTAAATATTTCGTTATTATTTTTTGTTTTGGTTTTAAAAACAAGAAAGTGGACAACACGTTTATTTTACAGTTGCAAATGTGCAACAAATAGCTATGGATCCACTGGCTACAGCGTTAACTGCTTTCTTCACGTTATTTCAAAATGACGTGTTTGCAAAAACAATGCTGTATTCGGAAGTGCCTATGTATTACACATGGAATACCAGTGGAAAATCATTTGAATGGCGCAAACGAGGAGAGCGAGTCGACGGACAACCTGACGTATTCACATAAACTACAATAGGCAGACTATACACCGTGCATCCTAATCATGATAAACGCTTCTTTCTTCGCATGCTGTTGGTAAATGTGCCCGGTCCAACGTCTTTCCAGCCATTGAGATTTGTCAACGGCGTAACACACGCCACTTCCCGTAGTGCACGTCAAGCTCTGAATTTATTGGAGAACGACCGACACTGGGATGTATGCATTAATGACGCGTCCAACACGTCACATCCAAATCAAATTTGTGCATTGTTTGCAATCATATTGACCACCGGCTCTCCTTCATATCCAACAGAGTTATGGGAGAAATATAAATCGCACATGGCTGAAGATATTATCCGTCGAATACGCAAGGAAAATTCAAATATGAACATGGATTTCACAGCAAATATCTACAATGAAGCGTTGATAATGATTAAAGATTTGTGCTTAGAAATCGCGAACAAAGTTCTCAATCAATTGGACATGCCATCACTGAATTGATCTGCTGCTGCTTCGTTCGATGTAGAATTGCGTCGTGAACAAAATAATAACACGAGTGATCTGTTGTCATATATGCAATCAAATATTCCTAAGCTAACGCTGGAGCGAAAAGGCATTTACAATGAAATAATTTAAACTGTCAATAACGGGCTTGGAGAAATTTCTTAGATGCGCCAGGAGGAACTGGTTAAACCTTCCTAATTAGATTGATTCTGGCAGCATGTCGATCCCAAAATGGCACAACCTTAACTCTTGCATCATCTGGAATAGCTGGGACATTGCTACCAGGTGGAAGAACGGCTACTTCGGCTTTGAAATTGCCATTGAACATGCAATTCATTGAAACTCCCACGTGCAACATTTCCAAAGCATACAGCATGGAAAAAGTATTGCAGAAATGCAAACTTATTGTTTGGGATGAATGCATAATGGCCCACAAAAAATCGCTAGAGGCTCTTGATCGATCATAGCAAGTTTTGCCTGGAAACATCAGACCATTTGGGAATGCATTAATATTGCTTGCAGGAGATTTCAGGCAAACATTACCTGTAATTCCTCGATTGACACCAGCTGACGAAATAAATGCTTGCCTGAAATACTCTACTTTGTGGCGCTACGTAAAGACGTTAAAATTAACTATAAATATGCATGTCCAGCTGCTAAACGATCCATCAGCTGAGATGTTCTCACATCAATTGCTGGAAATTTTGAACAGAAACGTGCCGGTTGATCTGACCTCAGGACGAATTTTATTGCCTCATAACTTCTACAATTTAGTGATGTCAAAAGAAGAATTGGTTGAAAAAGTGTTTCCCAATATTCAAACCAATTATAAGACTCACGATTGGCTGAGTGAACGAGTTGTTCTTGCTGCCAAGAACAAAGATGTCTACGAACTTAACAATATTATTCAGTCTAACACCCAAAGCGAGGCAGTCACATACAAGTCCGTCGACACTCTTGAGGAAGCAGATGAAGCGGGTAATTATCCAACAGAATTGTTGAATTTACTCGATCTGCCATGGATTCCACCACACGCACTGCAATTGAAAATTGGCTTGCCAATTATTATGTTGCAAAATATCAACCAGCCAAAACTTGGCAAGGCCACGCGCCTTGCAGTAAAAAAATAATCAGAAACGTAGCATAAGCAACAATCTTGACAGGACCTTTCAAAGATGAAGATGTCCTCATTCCTCACATTACTATGATTCCAACAGGTATGCCATTTCAATTTAAGAGATTCTAATTTCCAATTCGATTGGAGTTTGAAATCGCCATCAACAAAACTCAGTGCCAATCTTTAGAATTGTGCAGTTTATATCTAGACACGGATTGCTTCTCTCTTGGATAATTATATGTTGCGTGTTCTAGAGTCGGCAAACCAGACAATTTCTATATCTCCACAGACAATAGAACAACAAAAAATAATGTATACCCACAAGCACTGTGAAATTAGACATATTAGAAACGTGCGCTTTCTCTTTTCTTTCTTTTCTATTTAAACCAGATTGGGATTCCAGATTAACCAGATTTCTATTTATACCAGGCGACTGCAGAAACATATCTAGCACGTCTTCGTCGCTAAAAAATGAAATATTGCTGTGTTGGGACACTATTAAAAACTTAAAATTACATGGCGATTATTATTCTCTATTTCCAGATACTTTTTACAATTATACAAAGATTAACAAACTGAGCTTTTCAACTGAATTACTAATTAGAGAGGATTGTCATGATTGTTACCAGACAATTACACATAACAATTGTTAAGTTGCTGGGAAATATATTAATGACTTCCGATGATGTATTATATAAAACTGTTCATTTCATAACTGGTAGTGGCCCAACTGTAAGTGATGTGTGCAGGCAGTGTCCCAAGTGGAGGTGATGGGTGCTAGTAGTGGCCCAAGGGGAGGTGATGGGTGCTGGTAGTGGCCCAGGTGAAGGTGATGGGTGCTGGTAGTGGCCCAAGTGGAGGTGATGGGTGCTGGTAGTGACCCAAGTGGAAGTGATGGGTGCTGGTAGTGGCCCAGGTGGAGGTGATGGGTGCTGGTAGTGGCCCAGGTGAAGGTGATGGGTGCTGGTAGTGGCCCAAGTGGAGGTGATGGGTGCTAGCTGGCAGTGGCCCAGGTGAAGGTGATGGGTGCTGGTAGTGGCCCAAGTGGAGGTGATGGGTGCTGGTAGTGACCCAGGTGGAGGTGATGGGTGCTGGTAGTGGCCCAGGTGGAGGTGATGGGTGCTGGTAGTGGCCCAGGTGGAGGTGATGGTTGCTGGGAGTGGCCCAAGTGGAGGTGATGGGTGCTGGTAGTGGCCCAAGTGGAGGTGATGGGTGCTGGTAGTGGCCCAGGTGAAGGTGATGGGTGCTGGTAGTGGCCCAAGTGGAGGTGATGGGTGCTGGTAGTGACCCAAGTGGAAGTGATGGGTGCTGGTAGTGGCCCAGGTGGAGGTGATGGTTGTTGGGAGTGGCCCAGGTGGAGGTGATGGGTGCTGGTAGTGACCTAGGTGGAGGTGATGGGTGCTGGTAGTAGCCCAGGTGGAGGTGATGGTTGTTGGTAGTGGCCCAGGATGAGGTGATGGGTGCTAGCTGGCAGTGGCCCAGGTGAAGGTGATGGGTGCTGGTAGTGGCTCAAGTGGAGGTGATGGGTGCTGGTAGTGACCCAGGTGGAGGTGATGGGTGCTGGTAGTGGCCCAGGTGGAGGTGATGGGTGCTGGTAGTGGCCCAGGTGGAGGTGATGGTTGTTGGGAGTGGCCCAAGTGGAGGTGATGGGTGCTGGTAGTGGCCCAAGTGGAGGTGATGGGTGCTGGTAGTGGCCCAGGTGAAGGTGATGGGTGCTGGTAGTGGCCCAAGTGGAGGTGATGGGTGCTGGTAGTGACCCAAGTGGAAGTGATGGGTGCTGGTAGTGGCCCAGGTGGAGGTGATGGTTGTTGGGAGTGGCCCAGGTCGAGGTGATGGGTGCTGGTAGTGGCCTAGGTGGAGGTGATGGGTGCTGGTAGTAGCCCAGGTGGAGGTGATGGTTGTTGGTAGTGGCCCAGGAGGAGGTGATGGGTGCTGGTAGTGGCCCAGGTGGAGGTAATGGCTGTTCCCAGCAAACACAAATCATCTAGAAAACGTTCGTCTATCTCTTCCCATAGGTGTGGGAATGATTTGCATTGAGAATGGTGCAGGAGAGCCTTTGAGAAACTTTTAATAAAAAAATCAAAACACAAAGGTTTTATAATAAATTGTTTTTTTCTACAACTATTTTGTTCCTAATGTATTACAAATAGTTTTTACATGTTTAAATATAAAATTTATGGTGTTTTTTGTAAAATTCATTAATAAATTGTGAATGGTATTTAATGGCTGAATGAAACCTTCAAAATACAATGAGTTATTCTATGATCAGAAAAAAGTAGTTCTCCAAATTTTCTAAAAATCGCTATTTTTAACACAATTTGACTCCTTATGCATTCCACTAAACACTAATATCATGTTTAAATGTATAATTTATGTATTATTCCCTAAAATAATTTATATAAATTATAAAAGTTGCTGGAAAGTAGTGTGAAAGAATCTGAAAACGTTTTGTTGTCTTATATTGGCGTGTTCTTATTAACTATGTCTCAAGTGCACAGTTTATCAAACAAGAAGATTAACATTCGTCAACCCTTAAAATCTTATATGTTATCTTGCTGGTGCAAAATTGGTGAATCTTTAGGAACAGCTAGTATCTATATGACAAATGGTGTTTTCCCTAACTCAAACATTGTAGGGTTCATTATTCTACACATATTTCTAATGACTCTTAGATGTTTACATTCTCTGAAGTATAATTGTGAAGGCTGTGTCCATCACTCTCACCACAGATTCTTAAACTCCTCTCTGCAGGTTCAACTGTAATTGTTTCCATTCTGAATCTCCATGAATATTTGTATCCAAAATGAAACCAATGTGGTTTCCTTCAGCCAGCACATTTCCTCATTCATTTCCACAGATTCCAACATGGTAGGGGATTGTCATGTTCACAGAAAATGGTACCATCCGTTTTCTATGTGCGGTGGAGCGGACGCCAGAGAAGAAAAACAAGAGCGTACAGGACGCCCGCCAAGCTTGCTAGCTACTAGTCATGTATCAGTTTAACTATTAAAGTCAGTAACCAAGCGATGGCTTTATATCAACCCTACAACCAAGACTTCCTCAGTAACACAAAAACACCACATTGGCGACGAGGATGAACAGTGAACGCAGGTATTTGTTCAGTTTCAAACACAAGGGAGAAGCATGCTGCCTGGAGGAGGAAGAGAAGCTGTGAGAAACATACCCGATGCTGTATGCTAACCGATGCTGTGTGCTAACCAATGCTGAGTGCTAAACGATGCTATGTGCTAACCAATGGTATGTGTTGGGAATTTCCAACACCGAATACAACACTGTTGTATTCTCATTACTTATTACTAACTCTATTAATTATTGTAGTAAGTAAAATTAACACCACGTAGAATTCTCATGTACTAATAATTTCATCTGTGCAGTAGGCTAGAATTCTCACGTCACCCGACGCCTGTATTGCGTCAGATTTCATTACAATAAACACATTATATCCAATGTATCTGAGAATTAAATTCGATTCTCTATAACCAAGGCATTCTGTATGATAATTAATTACAGATGAATTGACCTCCAACTAAAAGCTGAATAGAGCGTTGGAGTCATAGCGATTATCTAGTAATAAAAGTTAACGTCACGAGTGAATGCCATGGGGAGACATTAATTCCTCTCCCTTATCCGTTTACTATCCCTAAATTGGCAAATAATAATATTTCCCTCTTCTAAATAATAAACCCATCCAGTCTTCAACATTTCAAGCGTGAATGCGAGAAATACTAATATTCATGACGATAATTTGTGTAATGAACGCGAGACGCGGCGTGGGTTGGGAGAGGCTTGCCAGTACACGTGGAGAGCAGCTCTGAGGCAGACCTACTCGTACCGTACTCACGAGGAGACGCCATTGCCCAGCCATCAGGGTAGACGTTATCCATCCTCAGATGAAAGTCGCCACTGTGAGGCGTGAATAACCTTGCAGATAATATCTTCAACTGGTGCTGGTGTCATATAAGGAACCTTTTTAACCTGGTTCTTGACTACACGTGACCGGCCAGTGAAGCGCGCCACTATCCAGGATAGGCTAAGCCAGAGCCTGGGGACGCGAATTTCGGCAATCTTAAAACTTATACAGTGCCCATATTAGCTAAGTATATTGTCTTTATTTGATGCATCTTGTAAAGTGTTTTGTAGTAGCTGGGTGATTGACCCTTACGACGCATAATAACATCAAACAACAGGTTATTAATTTTATCACCTGTAATTCTTAAATTCTTGAATATAGAGATTCAGTAGTTTAATTAGTTGCTACTGTAAATATTTGTCTTGCAGCACGTGAGAAGAATTCGCCCTGCCGCCTTCTCCCATGTTAATCCATCCCATTCGTCAGCCAGCCGAGTCCAGGGAATTAGAGGAAGCGTCGTGGTTTACATAAAGGAATCGTCTTTAAGCTAAGATTCTTTGTATTCATTCATGAACTTCTTGAAATTACTTACATGCAGAATTTCTTAGGATTAACATGTGTTTATTGTGACTCTCATTACTATACTTATAATCTATGTTCCCATTCATGGTAATGACATTAGTTTCACTATAATTCATAGGATTAGATTATTATTATTTGGATTAGTGAACGAACCACACTAGTTCCTGGACGTACTTACTTCCAGTAATAACCCCCCAATGTAGGTGTTTGAGGGTTTGATTCATTTAATTATACAGCCCATTAATTATTTCTATGATCATGTTCTCTAGTATTTTATCCATAGTTACTGGTTCATCTAGGAATTATCTAATGATCAGAAATTCTCAGTTTCCCTCTTTACTATAAAAGCGGGTGGTCCTTCGTAATTTAATTTACTACATTAATATTTAAATAATCAGATTCAAGCCCCAAATGTCCCACATTATGGTCCTTATCGAACCGGATAGGCATTAAATTTATAATTAAAATATTAATCATTAATAACTAATCCTTGTGTGATAGAAGCTAGACTAACTATTTAATTAATTGTGTCAACTAACAGTGTAACACATCAGTTAGCCTAGATCACACTAACCTATTGCTACTTTCACCTCATGTATAAGGTAGCTTTAGTGGGTCATAACCAATTACCCACAACATTTAGACCTACACTTCATACTGAAGTAGAATCTTTAGGTCACCAAGAGCAACAGCTTATAACCTTATATTAATCACTAACACCAATTAAGTGTTAACCATTTAGGCTATACCAATGTTTCAATGTATGGCTGTCAGCAGACCGTCCATTATAGCCTGAATCCATGTTATAATTACTGATTCACTCAAGTCAGTGGATCATTAACATTTAGGGATCCAGTATACTAACATAAATTACTGATCTCATACTAGTTAATCATTACTAACCCTGATAATATTTTATTCCACAATTAGGAGTACATTTAGGAGTTAGGTAATATTTACGGCAGTAGAATACTTGCCAAACACAATTAATTCCTTTGTGTTCATTTAATTTCTTATGCACATAATTACACAAGTGTATATTATATAAAATACAAAAACCCAAAAACACAGCACAATTATTTGCACATTACTGCACCATAATATAATCTTTGCCAACCTTTATTAGGTAGCAATTTAGGCTGTGATTGTGTTGAATTTGGCACAAGCACAGACTAAATATAGTTGTAGTTTCTTAAGTAGAAATTCTCACGACTAGGCTTGAGCTAGTTAGTGACACATATATTATTCTTTTGTGCTGACCCTATCAAGGGTGGGATTAACCATTTATTGTGTAATTATTTTATTGCATATTTCTATGTATGTCTTTGAGTGTTACTGTAAGTTCACTACCCATCCGAGGCTGATTTAGAAGAGCTATGCTGAGGAACACCTGTAGTGAGACCAAGGTACCACTCAAATCTTAGTTGCTTATTATTAGGTTGGTAGCTAACCTCTAAATGAGGTAAATTACAACCAGCCTCAAGAAATACCAGGCTGTCAATACTTATACCTGCTCTACATCAAGGAGCAGACACCATAGCTATGCAACTAGCTACATAAGCCCTATCAGGCTTAATTTACCACAAGAATGAATCCTTTAGAAAGGAATGCAAGATTCTTGACAGCTCTTCAACGTCCTCTAGAAAAACTGCTTATGAAATGTCATCTCTGTGTCGAAACTGACCCAGGTGACGTCTACAGACTAGCAAGTTACATAGGGAACGCCATCCAAAAATATGATCATGTGAAGACTGTAATCGAGTCTCATAGGAACTTACTCCAGATCAGTAATACTGACCCAGACGAATTAAGTCAGATCGAATATGATCTTGATGAATATGTAGATACCATTCAAGACCAGTTAGATCACTATGAAAGAGTACTTGCGAAACAAAATGATCCTGATTGGATAGAACGTTTTTGTAGAAAAACTACAACCGAGCCAGCACTCAGCTCAGATGAAATACATGAGCTACCTCAAGATGAGGAGAATCCTCTAATCAATACTGATCACTATACAAGATCAACAACTGAAGTTCAACCTTCATTTTCTAACCTCTCATCTAATACAGCTTCATGTGATGATTTGTTTACAGAGTCTGATCAAATTTCAGACCACTCTTCTCAATGTTCCCTGGATTCTATAGGTTCAATACATAAGGCTACTGAATTAACTAGCTTATCACCAGAACCCAGAGAAACAAGTGAAGCTGCAGATGAAACAAGTGAAGCTGCAATAATCAGTGAATCTGAACCAGAAAATGATAAAGCTAATGCTGCAGCAGCAGTCGAAGCTGTAATCAAAGCTGAGGCTAAGCAAGAAGCCTTAAGCAACACAAGTAATGGTCACAATTGCTCACAACAGCCTTCTAAAGTAAGTGCTAACAATGAGAAGACTATTATAAACCTTGTGCACCAATTATTAAATTTATCTTCACCAGAGCAATCAGTTGACTCTTTACAAGCCTTTAGTTTTCAGCTTGAGTCACTGATAAATTCTTTCAGTAAAGAGGTGGATCACCCAACTACTGAGTGGATGAGTAAAATTATCATCCAGAGAAAATTGTCTGGTGACACACTTTATAAATTATATGTATACCAGAATGGTAATACCCTGTCAATGCAGGATATATTTACAGGTTTGCGTAATATGAGCAATCATACAGCAGACCAAGCAATTAATGCTAAATCTGAATGCACCAAAACTGTACCTACATCAGTTTCCTTACCTGAAACTCCTAAAGTGACACTGTCACTAGGTAACCAAGGTGCTAATAATCAATGTAACCAAAATCAGTCAAACACTGATTCATCAGTGAGGCCTAAGAGCCCCACAGGTGCTCCTAAGAGACCTAATAGTCCAAAGAGCACCCCTAATAACCCCACAGGTGCTCCTAAGAGACCTAATAGTCCAAAGAGTACTCCCAAGAGCCTGTTAATGATTCCCCAGAGTACACCAAGTACTCACAAGAGAATAAATAACAAGTAAATGCAAGCAGCAAAACCATCACAACCTGCAAATACTGTTTTACCTAAACCGGTAACCCCTAAACGATCTGTAGGATGGGGAATGTGCTTGTTTTGCAATCAAAAACATTCTCTGTACAAATGTACTAATTATCCTAATAGAGACACAAGAGTCAGACGACTCAAACAGTTACACAAATGTACTAGGTGTCTCAAACCACATAATGTTAACAGCTGTGACACCCCACTGAACACCTGCAATAGGTGTAGAAGGGGCAAGCATCATGCTGCACTGTGCAAATTAGTTAGGACTAATTATGTCAATCCTAGAATAGGGCGTAGAGAATCTACACCAGTACAGTGCTGCAAGGTGCGAGATGTGTACAGCGTAACTTCACAAGCATCTCAAGTGGATGCTGCTTTGCCTACTGCCCAACTTCAAGTGAAGAACAGAGGAGCCAAGATCACCATACGTGGACTATTTGATCAAGGTTCCCAGAGAACTTTTATTACTCAAAGGGCAGCAGAGGCACTTAATTTACAACCAATAGGACAGGTAAAATTAAACTTGTCCGGGTCCATGATAAATCGAGGAACCCATGAATACTCAGTAGTTCAACCGCTTGTACGACTAGGTAGTCATGCCAAGGCTGTCCAAGCCATTGTTGTAGATCAAATACCTTTAGACTTAAATATTAAGGGTCTGGGGTACACAGCCCACTTCCTGCAGGAACGTGAAATTAATTTGGCTGACAACAAATTAATGTCTGACCGCCTTAACAATGTAGATGTACTAGTAGGAGCCGACTACTATTACCAGTTCATAACTGGACATGTTAAACGATTGGGAATGAATATGCTCCAATCTGCAGGTGGCTACTTACTTACTGGTAAAGTTCTGAATGTGAACAAGCCTAAACCTGCCAATAATACTAAATTAGTCAGCAGTAAATCAATTCTCCAGCAGCAAGCTAAAGGGAGAAACACAGCTGAGTAATAAACTCAGATTGAATGTAGTGCAATTGATACTCGCCGAGATGTTTCATAGCTCTCAGTGAAAACCAATGGTCCGTACTCAAACAAGTACAAGTCACAGCGACCAAACCTTTGAATTCACTGCAGACCTAGAATTATTCTCGACAAGTAGTAATTGACCACACTCAGTCTTCCTAGGTAAATTGTAATGTTGGGCTAGAGAATCTAGTACTCCCTAGGTAATTGATCATGTTAGGCTAGAGAATCTAGCCCTTAATGCCACTGGCATTTCCTGAATTTAATTACAAATTCACTAGGACCACTGGTCCACTATACTTGCGCTTAAAGGTTTGCCAAGAAAACCTTCTTGATACCAGGTTTTCTGCACTAAGAGTTAGTGATAAATACTTGCATCAATGTGTTTGAGTTGTTTTCTTTCGTTTCTGCTTATTTAGTGTAGGAGCGCAGCACGGACAAACTTGCAAACTTACTAATACGTAAGCGAATTTACAGAGAACTAATATGTTTAATGCATTATCGTTAAACATCAGCATTGTTAATTAACATGCTTCATGAGCTTAATATAGCTCACCTTAGAATTAACGTAATAATATGAGTGCTTGCTCCCCATGCGTACGAGCTTAATATTGCTCGCCATGATAATTGAATGATGCAAAACTCCACCTCGTTAATTCGAGCTCACTGTAGCTCACCCTGTCAACACTGTTGACGAGTTCACTGCAACTCACCCTGTTAGCACTGCTAACGAGCTCACTGTAGCTCACCCTGTCAACACTGTTGACGAGTTCACAGTAACTCACCCTGTTAGCACTGCTAACAAGCTCACTGTAGCTCACCCTGTCAACACTGTTGACGAGTTCACTGCAACTCACCCTGTTAGCACTGCTAACGAGCTCACTGCAGCTCACCCTGTCAACACTGTTGACGAGTTCACTGTAGCTCACCCTGTCAACACTGTTGACGAGTTCACTGCAACTCACCCTGTTAGCACTGCTAACGAGCTCACTGTAGCTCACACTGTTGACGAGTTCACTGCAACTCACCCTGTTAGCACTGCTAACGAGCTCACTGCAGCTCACACTGTTGACGAGTTCACTGCAACTCACCCTGTTAGCACTGCTAACGAGCTCACTGCAGCTCACCCTGTCAACACTGTTGACGAGTTCACTGTAACTCACCCTGTTAGCACTGCTAACGAGCTCACTGCAGCTCACCCTGTCAACACTGTTGACGAGTTCACTGTAACTCACCCTGTTAGCACTGCTAACGAGCTCACTGTAGCTCACCATGTTCACGAGTTCAATATAGCTTGATTTGTTAATGAGCTCAATACTGCTCACAATGTTAATTCGAGTACATTTTTGCTCACAATTAGCTTAGTCCCTTACTTAGGTAGGTTAGAAATTCAAACCATTTATTTAGGTAGGTTTAGAGACTTTAGTTAGTGTCAACTGAGTACTAGCCTAATCTGTACTCACCATTAATTACAGTTGACTATACTTATAGAGACTGATTTAATAAACTCAAATTCATGTAAAGGTGATTTCGTACTAAACAGTTTACAGTGTCAAGCCTATGAGCTGCCATTTAATTAGCTCATAAGTCAGAATGACTAGGCTACTAATCTCACTGTCGACTCAGAATTTTCCTTGATTTTAATGAATAAACTTTTCAGTTCTCTACTTTTCTATTATTTAGCTAGTTAGCAAATTAGTTGTACCATCAGTCAGCATGACTACTGCACGGCAGTGCACATTAAATTCAATTTCCTCATTTGAATTTGGGGTGATCATGATGCTGCGTGATGTTATTGTCTAATAACTCAATAGTTACAAGTCACAGCGACCCTAGACAGTTACCTTACTGTAGTGTCATAGTCTCCTTGATCTTAAATGACTAATAATACTTTACTGTATAATCATACAATAGTGTTGTCAGTTCTTTGGAACTTATTTTGAGTTTACCTACGATTCAGCAGCTACGTAATACACCATTACATGTCACTGCGACCCTAGTTGTTGAGTTTATTGTGAGCTTTAGACAGTTCCTGATTACCGATAACTTAATCATTTAATGTTTCAATATTTAATAAATGTTTCCACTAAGGGAAACCACAAGCCTATTTTAGTTCTCAACTAAGAGCAATTCTTTAATTATTGTGTAGGCTATAAGTAACATGTTTTATTTTACATGTAATTAGCAAGACTCAAGTTCTTGTAAGTCCTTGATAAATCCGGGACGTTCGTTATGTGTGTACTAACATATTAACATACTAATGTACTAATCTTAATATCACTTCGGGATAGGTCAGTACTCCACAGTACACTACAACCCTAGAATCCTCCCCCCGGAGTTATGTTGGGAATTTCCAACACCGAATACAACACTGTTGTATTCTCATTACTTATTACTAACTCTATTAATTATTGTAGTAAGTAAAATTAACACCACGTAGAATTCTCATGTACTAATAATTTCATCTGTGCAGTAGGCTAGAATTCTCACGTCACCCGACGCCAGTATTGCGTCAGATTTCATTACAATAAACACATTATATCCAATGTATCTGAGAATTAAGTTCGATTCTCTATAACCAAGGCATTCTGTATGATAATTAATTACAGATGAATTGACCTCCAACTAAAAGCCAAATAGAGCGTTGGAGTCATAGCGATTATCTAGTAATAAAAGTTAACGTCACGAGTGAATGCCATGGGGAGACATTAATTCCTCTCCCTTATCCGTTTACTATCCCTAAATTGGCAAATAATAATATTTCCCTCTTCAAAATAATAAACCCGTCCAGTCTTCAACATTTCAAGCGTGAATGCGAGAAATACTAATATTCATGACGATAATTTGTGTAATGAACGCGAGACGTGGCGTGGGTTGGGAGAGGCTTGCCAGTACACGTGGAGAGCAGCTCTGAGGCAGACCTACTCGTACCGTACTCATGAGGAGACACCATTGCCCAGCCATCAGGGTAGACGTTATCCATCCTCAGATGAAAGTCGCCACTGTGAGGCGTGAATAACCTTGCAGATAATATCTTCAACTGGTGCTGGTGTCATATAAGGAACCTTTTTAACCTGGTTCTTGACTACACGTGACCGGCCAGTGAAGCGCGCCACTATCCAGGATAGGCTAAGCCAGAGCCTGGGGACGCGAATTTCGGCAATCTTAAAACTTATACAGTGCCCATATTAGCTAAGTATATTCTCTTTATTTGATGCATCTTGTAAAGTGTTTTGTAGTAGCTGGGTGATTGACCGTTACGACGCATGATAACATCAAACAACAGGTTATTAATTTTATCACCTGTAATTCTTAAATTCTTGAATATAGAGATTCAGTAGTTTAATTAGTTGCTACTGTAAATATTTGTCTTGCAGCACGTGAGAAGAATTCTCCCTGCCGCCTTCTCCCATGTTAATCCATCCCATTCGTCAGCCAGCCGAGTCCAGGGAATTAGAGGAAGCGTCGTGGTTTACATAAAGGAATCGTCTTTAAGCTAAGATTCTTTGTATTCATTCATGAACTTCTTGAAATTACTTACATGCAGAATTTCTTAGGATTAACATGTGTTTATTGTGACTCTCATTACTATACTTATAATCTATGTTCCCATTCATGGTAATGACATTAGTTTCACTATAATTCATAGGATTAGATTATTATTATTTGGATTAGTGAACGAACCACACTAGTTCCTGGACGTACTTACTTCCAGTAATAACCCCCCAATGTAGGTGTTTGAGGGTTTGATTCATTTAATTATACAGCCCATTAATTATTTCTATGATCATGTTCTCTAGTATTTTATCCATAGTTACTGGTTCATCTAGGAATTATCTAATGATCAGAAATTCTCAGTTTCCCTCTTTACTATAAAAGCGGGTGGTCCTTCGTAATTTAATTTACTACATTAATATTTAAATAATCAGATTCAAGCCCGAAATGTCCCACAGTATGTGCTAACCAATGCTATGTGCTACCCCAAGCTATGTGCTGACTCAAGCTGTGTAGTGAGTAATCTGCGAGCCGATGCTGTGTACGAAACGACGCTTTGATGTGTACAAAACCTGATGTTGTGGTTACGAAACGACGCTTCGTGCTCCAAAATTCTTCACGCTGTGAACTGACTGCTGTACCAACTGCTGACAACTGCTGTGCCAACTGCTGTACCAACTGCTAACTACTGCTGTGCCAACTGCTGTGCTGCTGTGAGTAGGAACAACACATGTACACAAGGGCTAGGTAAGAAGTCAGTTGCTGCTGTATTGTGCTCTGCTGTGAACTTTTGCATTAAAATGCTTGTGTGCTTTGCAAAATTAAAGTAATTACAGTGAATTCTTGACTAACATATACAGTGCAGTAAGTGTTTAGTATTCTGAGGAACATTTTAAGTGATAAGTTTACTTTTATTCAGTAAAAAAGTAAAAATGGCAAATATACCTCAGTTTCCTGCATTTGATCCTGACTGTGACCAGACAAACCTGTCACAGAGGTGGGTCAAATGGCTTAAAATGTTTGAAAATTTGTTGATAGTTTCTGACATCAAAAGTGCTGAAAGAAAGCGTGCCTTTCTACTTCATTATGCAGGTGATAGAGTTTGTGACATCTTTGATACACTGAAAGACGCTGGTGGTGCCAAAGATTATGACATTGCCAAAGCCAAACTAACAGAGCATTTCAAACCAAGGCAAAATACTGAAATGGAAATTATGCGTTTCAGGAGAGCCAGAAACTCTCTAATGAAACCGTTGATCAATACCACACAAGTCTGCAGGGTTTAGCAGCCCATTGTGAGTTTGCTGATATTGACAAAGAAATCAAACAACAAATAACTGAAACATGCACATCTACACGTCTTCGACGAAGAGCTCTAGAACTTGTTGATGATGACAGTTCTCTTACCAAGATACTGGATATGGCTCGTCGAATGGAAGATGCTGCATGTGATGCTCGTGTTATGGAGTGCAGTGCCAACAACGGTTCTGCCACTGTTACTAACAGTGATGAGGTACGTAAGGTTCAGGGAGGACACTGTAATCAAAGAAGATATCATGGCAAACCTAACAGTAAATTGAGCCGAGAGCCACATCACAACTGGGGTCATGGAACAAGACTCAAGCAGTCACAACGACCCACATCAGAGGGTGTCAACAATAAATGTTACAATTGTGGAGGAGACTACCCACACCAAGATAATGTTTGTCCTGCTCAAGGTAAGAAGTGCTATGAGTGTGGAAAACTGGGTCATTTTGGTGCTATGTGTCGTTCTGCACTAAAGAAACCACAGTCAGTGAATAAAAGCACTGTACGAGGAACAGGTCATAGGTGTCGAGGTGGTAAACACAGTATTGCACCTCATATCCAGAATGTTAATAATGTGCAAGACAACATTTCATTACAACCAGTCGCAGATGACAGTGAATGTAGTTATACTTATGGAGTACAAGCAATCACAGAATGGAATGATATTCCAAACAACCCAGAGACATGTGTATACATTGCTGGTATTTGTCTCAAAGTTCTCATTGACACTGGATCAAACATTGACACCATTGCTGAGTGTCACTATGAGAAATTTAAAAAACAGTTCCCAAAGCTTGAGAACTATAATGACAAAGCCACTGCCTATGCTTCAAAGGTAGCCTTGCCAGTGATTGGAACTTTCACTGCAGAGATTAAGTCAAAGAATGCAATGCTCATTACGACATTCCATGTTGTTAGGAATACAAAGGAGTCTTTACTCAGTTACAAGACTTCAACCAAATTGGGGCTACTTCAGCGTTCTAATGCTATAGCAGTGGAATCTGCAAACAATGTTGATGCTATTGCTGCTGAATTTTCTGATCGATTTGAATCCATAGGTTGTTATACTGATAGCAAAGTACATCTGCATATCAACCCAGATGTAATTCCAGTTGCCCAACCACATCGCCGACAACCATTCCATACTCGCAAGAAAGTCGATGCTGAACTGGATAGGCTGATGGAACTAGATATCATTGAACCAGTAACAGACCCAACACCATGGGTAAGCCCAATTGTCACTCCACCAAAGCCGAAGAATCCAGATGAGATACGCATTTGTGTGGACATGCGGGTTCCCAACAAGGCAATAATGCGTGAACGCCATCCTACACCCACTGTAGATGATATGATTTATCGCTTGAATGGTGCAACTGTATTTAGCAAGTTAGATTTAAACAAGGGCTATCATCAGCTTGAACTTGAGGAGAGTCGCTTCATCACAACGTTTACGACGCATCGAGGTCTGTATAGGTACAAGCGCCTAAGTTTTGGCATTAACAGTGCTGCCGAGGTATTCCAGCACATCATCAGCCAAGTATTGCAAGATATACCTAATGCTGACAACATGTCTGATTGTCTATGGCCGTACCCAAGCTGAACACGACAAAGCTCTTCGTGCAACACTGCAAAGCTTACGAGAAAAGAATCTGACGTTAAGCCGAGCAAAGTGTGAGTTCAATCAACGTAAAGTTGAATTCTTTGGACATGTACTTAGTGACAAAGGTCTGTCTCCAGATCCTAAGAAAGTTGCAGATATCAAGAATGCTGCACCTCCTTCAACGTCCACTGAAGTACATAGTTTTCTGGGAATGGCAAACTACTGTTCTCGCTTCATTCCAGATTTTACTACCATTACGAAGCCTCTACGTGAGCTCCTGAAGAAAAATGCATCATGGTACTGGAGCGATATCGAGCAAAATGCATTTGATGCTGTGAAAGATGCACTAGTAGAGAATGCGACTGCTGCGTATTTTGATCCATCGATGGACACTGAGTTAACAGTGGATGCTAGTCCTGTTGGTTTAGGTGCTGTTTTAGCCCAACATAAACCTGGTCAACCAGATTCCAGAGTAGTAATTGCCTACGCCAGCCGTTCTCTCACAGATGTTGAGCAACGATACAGTCAGACAGAGAAGGAAGCTCTTGCTCTTGTATGGGGCTGTGAACACTTTAATGTGTATCTGCTTGGTGCGCCCTTCACCACGATAGTCACTGACCACAAACCGTTGGAGACCATCTTCAATAATCCAAAGTCCAAACCACCAGCTCGCATTGAGAGATGGGCTCTTCGTCTGCAACCATACAACTTTACGGTGAAATACAAGCCGGGTGCAGGCAATCCCGCTGATTACATCAGTCGACATCCTGCCAACAGTTTCACCATCACCAAGCATCAGCAAGTTGCCGAGGAATATGTACACTCTGTAACCTGTGATGCAGTCCCTAAGGCTCTCACTCTTGATGAAATACGTACTGCAACCCTAGAGGACCCAACTCTGCAAGCAACAGTGGATGCATTGACTAAGAAAAAGTTTCCACGCATCCCACCCTCAGGAGTTGACCAAGATGCATTCAAAGCACTTGAACGCATCCAGACAGAATTAAGTGTTACGCAACAACGTGACACTGTGCTGCGAGGTACTCGTATCGTTATTCCAGCTGTTCTCCAGCAACGTGCTCTGAAGCTTGCACATCAAGGACACCAAGGTCTTGTTAGGACCAAACAGCTGCTACGAGAAAAGGTGTGGTTTCCTGGCATTGATCGTCAAGCAAAGGATATGCATGATGCCTGTGTCCCTTGCCAAGCTGCAGTGGATACTTCAAGACCAACACCTCTACAACCTTCACCACTACCTGCTGCACCATGGACGGAAGTATCGATGGACTTCTGCGGACCGCTACCAACTGGAGAGTACTTGATGGTAGTCATTGATGATCACTCACGTTATCCAGAAGTAGAAATCATCACTTCCACATCTGCAAAGGCCGTCATCCCGAAACTCGACAAGATCTTTTCAAACTTTGGCATTCCTGAAGTTGTCAAGACGGACAATGGACTGCCATTCAATGGACAAGACTTTGTCAACTTTACTGAGCATATTGGATTCAAACACCGCCGTGTGATGCCACTACATCCTCAAGCAAATGGAGAAGTTGAGAGATTCATGCAACCTCTCATGAAAGCGGTACGCTGTGCTTATGCCGAAGGACGATCCTGGAAACAAGCTATGTATGCTTTTCTCAGGAACTACCGTGCAACACCACATGGAACACTGGGTAAGTCGCCTGGCGACCTTTTATTTGGACGTCCTATGAGAATCGCACTACCTGTCATGCCAGCCGTGATAACAGATAAACGTCTCGCTCAGAAGGATGCACTAGCCAAGGGCAAAATGAAAATTGCTCATGATCAACGTGCAAAGGAACAATTCATAAAGGTTGGAGATACTGTTCTCGTTAAAAAGAAAAAAGAGGGAAAGCTAGATATGCCGTATGATACAAAACCATATAAAGTGATTAGTGTAAAAGGAACTATGGTAACAGCGAGTAATAGAGATCATAGTATAACACGCAATATGGCCTATTTCAAAGTGATTCCAACTAGTGTAGAAAATGATGAAGTGCAAAGTCGTGCAAAAGAAAAAGAAAAAAATGAGTTATAACTCAATAAACAATTCATCAAGGGATGTTATTGTATTTGGAGACTCTCTTCCTAAACGTCATGTTAAACGCCCCACACGATTTGATGATTAATTGTGTTCCTATGTAATGCAAAGTATTTACTTGTCATGCTGAACTAAATTTAATATTGTTTGAATAATGCAGATATCTCATTCAATATTTTGTAACTTTGTATTACAGTTTCTTTCATGTTTGTTTAACATTGCATATGTATTTTTAACATTGAAATCCTTTGTGGTAACGATTAAGTTGTTTAACACGGGCTCACCATAGCCCGTGTTACTTGGAACTTTTTGTTCCAGGTAGCGAATCTTTAACAACAACAACAAGTTGTTTAAATTCTTTGTGTGCTTAATTAATGTTTAATGTATGCAATATCTATTGATATGTTAATAACTTACTTTGTGTCAATAACTTTGCTTTGTGCTACAAGCATGGTAGACATCCTGTATTCATTCTTTTTTAAAGAAAAGGAGGGATATCATGTTCACAGAAAATGGTACCATCCGTTTTCTATGTGCGGCGGAGCGGACGCCAGAGAAGAAAAACAATAGCGAACAGGACGCCCGCCAAGCTTGGTAGCTAATAGTCATGTATCAGTTTAACTATTAAAGTCAGTAACCAAGCGATGGCTTTATATCAACCCTAAAACCAAGACTTCCTCAGTAACACACAAACACCACAGGGATTTACAGAAATTTGGCTATTCATATTGTTATTTATTATATGAATGCATTTCCATATGATAAGACAAATACACGAGTTTATGATAAATTCGTTTTCTGTGATATAACATTGGTATGCTCTTTTTTTCTTTAAACCCCATACTAAACTAAATCACGAGAGTATATATTGCTTTTTAAGAAGCACCACCACTGACCGCCAATTAAGTGCTCACATCAATTATAACACAAAAACAAATCAAGTTTGACTAAAAATCAGGAGAGAACATTAAGTGCATTAATGCTGATCTAGCTATTAACCTCCACTAGCACACTCTGGTACAGCGCAAGAATATCTTCCAATTTTCCTGAGTGTATGAAGTGATTACAGAGCTCGAAGCTACCTCATACCACTTGGTCTGAAGTCACTTATAACAGGGCAATTACAGGTATAGTGTTGGGGAATATGTCCCAGCTCTTGTTTACATAGTTTATAATTGGAATGTTCACCATTGGGGGATTCATTACCTACAACCACCTGACATATATATCGATATCCCGGTACCTAATTTCTAGTGCAGTGCAACCTAGTGCAACCCAATCCCTTAATATATGAACCTAAGCTATACAATTTGTACCGTAGATTTATTAAGTTGGATTAGGGCATGCGGCTATGCCAAAGGAAACAGAGTTAGTATAAATGGGGTTAAGTCAGAATTGGAAAATGTTGTAGGTTGAGTACGTCAAGGCTCTGTCCTGGGACCTCTGTTGTTTTTAATACTGTATATATAAATGATTTAGATTCAGGTTTGAGTAACAACATTTGCAAATTTGCCGATGATACAAAAATCGGTAGGGAAATAACACAGAAGAAGACTCACTATCTCTTCAAGTTGATCTAAATAGAGTTTTGAAATGGGCAAAAGGTTGACAGATGCAGTTAAAGGCTGAAAAATGTAAAGTTTTGATGTTAGGTAATGATATGATAGAGTTACAAGATACGAGATAGATGGTGTTGCGATTGCGAAGTCGGGTATTTCGAAAGGGAACTTGGAGTTATGATTAGTAAGAATTTAAAACCAAAAGATCAATGCATGAATGTTCGTAATAAGGCATATAGGACACTAGGATTTATTAATCGAATGGTTAATAACAAGGCACCTAGTTTTGTTCTTCAGCTATATCTTGCTCTTTAAAGCTATTCATGCCCGTGCCGTCTCTTGGGTGGCTTAATTCTTATCAATCAATCAATTTGTTGCTCTGGTTAGGCCCCATTTTGATTATGCAGTTCAGTTTTGGTCGCGGTACTATAAAATTTATATAAATTCACTTGAACGTATCCAGCATAGAATGACAAAGTTAATTCCCCAAATTAGAAACCTTTCATATAAGGAGAGATTAACAAAGCTTAAATTACAATCACTGAAAAGGCAAAGAGTTAGGTGTGACATGATAAAGGTTTACAAGTTGATGAATGGACATAACAAATGGGATATTAAAAGTATCAGCACCAGACAGAACACGAAATAATGGGTATAAATTGAATAAGTTTAGATTTAGGAAAGACCTTAGAAAATACTGGTTCGGTAACAGGGTTGTTGATTTGTGGAACCAATTACCGCCAAACGTGGTGGAGTCCATTGATTGTTTCAAACGTGGGTTCGACATGTATATAAGTGGGCTTGGGTGGTTATACGAGTGGAAAAATGTTGTAAGCAGAGTGCCTCAAGCCTCTGGACTGGGACCTCTGTTGTTTATAATAAATATAAATATTTTAGATTAAGGTTTGAGTAGCAACATTTGCAAATTTCCCGATGATACAAAAATCGAATATAAAAAAATATCGAAATATCAAAAATCGAAAATCCAATATATGATCTGTCTCGGTCTTTAATGGACCTATCCTTTCCCCTAACCTTTGTTCGATATAACTGAAAAAAAACTTTAGGATTTGCCTTTGCTTAACCTCCTATACGAACTTCAGAGTTTCTTTTTTTTTCAACTTCATAGTGGTGGAGGAATTATTTTTCGAACTTCATTGTAGTGGAGGTGGGCTGCCTCGACTGTTTCAACCGTGGGTTAGACATGTATATTAGTGGGATTGGGTGGTTATAGATAGGAGCTACCTGGTATGGGCCAATAGGCCTTCTGCAGTTACCTTTGTTCTTATGTTTTTGCCCTGTAACCTAAATCAAAAAATAAAAATAAAAAAATAAAAATGTTTATTTAGGTAAGGTACATACATAAAAGAGATTTTACAAAGAGTGATGGATTTATAGTTAGGGCTTGTACATACAATGCCTAAAGCCCCTATTACGCAAAACGTTTCGGCCATAAAAAACTTAAATTACTAAAGCTTAATACTAAATGAGCATTAAGAGTAAAATGAAAACATGGAATGAAAACATAGCTGAAAAAGCAGCACAAATACAATTCTGTCGACAAACAGCGCTCTTTAAAAAAACAGACATTGGATGACATTAGAGGGGTGACATTGGATGACATTAAATAGTTACAGAAGCACATATATGGGCTTAGGGACTGAACCCCACAATACAAAATTAGCTAAGCTGATTACAATCTTGATGATATAGTTACAAAAATCAGTATAAGTCGTCACATTATCAATGGGTTCGAGATCAACCACAATTACAGTATCTATGCAGGCGATGAGTCACAATAACCTGGCTAAAGTATGTTGACCAGACCACACACTAGAAGATGAAGGGATGACGACGTTTCGGTCCTTCCTGGACCATTCTCAAGTCGATAATCGACTTGAGAATGGTCCAGGACTTACTGAAACTTCGTCGTCCCTTCGCCTTCTAGTGTGTGGTCTGGTCATACAGTTTCTAAATTAAGCAATAGGCAGAATCAGATTGTAGAATATGTAGTTTAGTAGTAGAGTAGTTTACCACATCACATTGTTTGGATGTGTAATAATTGTATGACAGACAGTACGTTAAATGTGCTTTTTGTACTGTGATTTGTGTATTTGTACCCTATAATATATAGTATAAATATATACTATACTATACTATATACTATGGTATACCAATACAAACAAATACAAAAACAAATATTTATTCAGGTAAAGTACATACATACAAGGTAAGATACAAAAGTTGATGGATTTATAGTGTCGGGGTTCATCAGTAAGCGACAGTATAAGTACCCAATCCTGGCAAGGTCGCCAATGTCGGGGTTCACCTCATTAAGAGGGGGGCGAGTAACAGTATACTCAAGGTCACTCACCGTAGCCCTGCGGGTCTTCACTCTAATCCTCGCGGCGCCACTGTATGCCAGGAGAGTATCCCAGTCAATCCCAACCGGCCTCTGATCGAGAATGAGTGGGAACACAGCTCGTACTCTCTACAGCTTGTGTGCCCGCCCCGGCACAGGGCTCTACTACTAACCACAAGGTCGCCAACTGGTGTTTACGGTGTCCAGTAACACGTCAGTGGTTTTGTTGAATTGTGGTAACAGTGGCAAGAGCACACTCAATATGTCCGATATCAGGCAGGTATTTACTTCTATCACTATCTGCTTTCAGGTATTATATAGCCACAAGAAATATGGAGGGGATGATATAAACACCAATGTACTTTGTATTTTACTTAAAACTCATTCAAAGACATCACAAGATTATATCAATAAGCAAACAGCTGTTTCAGGCGGAAGTCGCTCGTTCCCACATATAATCATGAACTCGCCAAGCCGGCAATGCTTCCCCTCACGTCCCTGTCAAAATCAGCTGGGCGACTTCCACCGCGCGAATGTTACTTTATTTGTTTGCTTGTGGCGTGACGCGCCTGTTTCTTTAAGTTCTCTAAGATCACTACAAGTTCGAACACACAATATTTGCGACAATAGCACGTAAATACTTCGCTGCACTGATCTTGAGCGCAATCAAACATTTCTATATAAATGGACACAATAACTCACTATCATGGTATATCACACTGCCCTTCATTTAATGATAATGTGTGCAAGTATATATCACTGGAGTTCTCAGTAATTCCTTTCGTGGGCGATAACACAATTAATCACTGCACACATGAATGATTATTCAATACACAAGCATAGACATATATATATATGGATGAATCATAGACATCAATAATGGTAATAACATAGTTACTGGGCACATAGCCTAACTCCAAATACTGGCATATTTATATATATTCTCTCACTAAATAACTGATCATATTAAAGTCTCATGAAAGACATTATCAACACTGTATATTCATCAATTACTCCGGGTGCCTGCACACACCAATAATAATCATAAATATCGTGGGTACTCTATGTAGTCCCACTCTGCACACTGGTGCCTTACTGTGACATAGGTGAGCCTTGCTCACGACATACAAAATACTCTGGCTAAATAATGTAGCTGACTAAAGGGGAATTGGGAGGGAAACTAGAATCACCTACTTCCACCTATCCTCCGGTGAGAGTTCAGTTTTAGCTCCTGGTCCAGGCTCCTGCCTCGTGTAGGGAACGCCCCCACACACACACTGTCGTGTCCTCCAGGAACTCAATCAACGTCCCACCATAAGCGCGTCGTCTCCGTGCCTTTTCACTGCAGGTCCGTGCTCCTCCTCGACTTCTTGTAGGGTTGGAGTCGGTCTCCCAGCTGTCAACTTTTCCTCCCAGCTACGGCTGCCTGCCTACCTTTCGGCGGCAGTCGTTCGGATTCCCGAATAGTTTTCTTCTTCCACTGCTTCCCGGTGGCTCGGTCCAGCCACTACGCCGTCACAAACGGGTGAACTGCCTCAGACGTCGCATACGTCCCTGCACAGACTTCACTTCTTCTTGCACAGTACCTGTCCTGGAGCACTTGTTGCTCAATATCCCGTCGATTCCCTCTCTGGTCCAACACATGGAGGAAGGAAGACCTCACAGAGTACTTGCAGACTTCGGATGACGCGTAAAATCCACGGGAGCGGGAAACAACTGTCAAACTGACAGGACCAATCTTCGCACGTCCAACCACCTTGACGTGTCGTGTCAGACTGATTCCCTCATGGAGGATTGGCCCAGCCACTACGTCATCACTGTGAAGCTATCAGCCGTCGCATACGTCGCTGCCTAGACTCCACTCTTGCACAACACCTGTTCCTGGAGCACTTGTTGCTCAATATTCTGTCAATTCCTTCTTCGGTCCAACACATGAACGAAGGAAGACCCCACAGGTGTTGGCAGGCCACGGGTAATGCGTAAATCCTCCGGAGTCGGGGTAAACTGTCCAACTGACAGGACCCCCCAGCGCACGTCCGACCTCCTTGACGTGCTGTCTTAGACTGATGGCGCCACCGCGGCGCGATGACCGGACCCCCCTTCCTTCGTGACGTCATATTCGCCATGGGAGGTTTTCATTGGCTCCCTGTGCTACGTCGCTGTCGGTGACCAATCTGATGTCACTGACGTCACACAGTTTTGGCGGCAAAACAGAAGAGCCAGCGCCATATTGGCTTCCTAAAGGGCCTAAACCACAGGCCAAAATACTCTTCTTTTACAAATTTCTCGCCACTTCGAGAACACTACATTCTCCCACATATACCAAACTGCTGCCTGCGACGTAGAGAACGCTCGGGTAAAGTGGACATGACTCTTACTGCAGGCATGGGAGAAATATAAGGGGGAAACACCGTCACATACCCCTCCCCTTAAAATGAGAGTCATGTCGGGTTAGTGTATACAGGACAGGGCATCTGCTACTACGTTGTCTTTCCCTTGAATGAGTTTAATTTCCAACCAATACTCCTGCCGCCAATGCGAAACGCTCCTTACATATCCGTTGACCGTTCCCACGGTCACTCCTGATGTCCATTGTTCCTTCAGCATGGACAGAGGACTTTGCACCTCTCGCCCATACACCAGCTGGAAAAGTGAGAAACCTAACGATCCTACCACCGCGTTACGTATGGCAAACAACGCAGGGCATACTGCTTCATCCCACTTAGTTCCCTGCTCTGTGCAGAACACTCTCATCAGCATGCCGTCCTGTATGTAACAATGAGTGGCCCTCTCAGGACCAACACGCCCTCTTTTGGCCTCATGAATCAATTCGGGGAACTTTATCTGCTGCAACTCTCCAAGACGAGTGCGGTCCACTCCGAGAGAACTGGTGAGGGTCACCTGCACTCACCATCCGGGCTGCCTTCGCCCTCCGCTCGTTCTCCGGGTCCCATGAAGAGGTGATCGATTTCCAGACTGTCGGACGTCTCCTCGTCAGCACTATCAGATCCACACCCTCCGTGTCCTTCGCACTGCCTCGGCATCACAGCACAAACCGGGAACGCCGCAGTGGCGATTCCTTTCTCGTCCCCACAGGCGTCTAACACTCCGCCTGTCTCCTCATAGTGCTCTATGCACTCCTCGCCCTTCGCGAGATTCGGGAGGACATATCCCCCACATGCGTCATTTCCCAAGATGACTTGTGCCTCCATCTTGGGCATTGATGCGCAGAACCCTACCACTAGGGTCTGGCAGCCATAATCAGAATTCAGAGTCACCTGGTGTAGGGGCATCCTCACTGAGCCTCCCACAGTGGTCACACTTGCCTCCCCCACACTGGTACTCTCGTAACCCTCGGAAAACAGGGTTTCTCTCACCAGGGTAAAATCTGCCCCAGTGTCTCTTAATATCTTCACCGGGATGGGGTCTGCGTCCCCCACCCTTACGGTTCCTTCACACACGAATGGGTGAACTCTTTTCTCCCCACTCAGTACGGGTTCATCCCGCACCCTCTCGGCCATCTGGTCCTCTACCCTCACGAAAGCCACGTTTCCCCGCTGCTCAGGGTGTCTGCATTCCCGCGCGACGTGTCCGAATATTCCGCAGTTGTAGCAGTGGATCCTTCTTCTTCTGTGGATCTTCCTCGCGCCATTCATCGACTCCTCCGTTTCGGCAACAACTCTTGAGCTCTCAGCTTGGGACTTCTCTACCGGCTCCACAGCATTCTTTGAGCCTCTCCTGTCTCCACTTGAGAGGTGGGACTCAGGAGAACTCGCTCCCGTCCTCCATCCGTCCGTCCTTCTATATCTTCTACCATATCTGGAATGTACGGGCGGTCGGTGCCGTCCCTCTCGGTGTGGTTGCAGGGCTTCCTCCAGCATGTCAGCTCTGTGGGCCGCGGCTCTCAGGTCCTTATAATCCGGTTCCTTTACTCTAACCCTGATCTCAGGAGAGAGCACGGACATAAACTTCTCCATGACCACAAGCCTCTTGACCTCTTCAGCCGACCTCGCTCCTTCAGACTCCAGCCACTTAAGGAATTT
This sequence comes from Procambarus clarkii, assembly GCF_040958095.1. NCBI lineage: Eukaryota > Metazoa > Arthropoda > Malacostraca > Decapoda > Cambaridae > Procambarus > Procambarus clarkii. The sequence goes on from NC_091201.1 coordinate 9,958,296, forward strand.
CCTCTCCATGTCCCTCGCCGTCTCCGCATATGATTTTCCTGGCGAACGGGTACATTCCCTGAATCTCTTCCTGTAACATTCCGGCATGAGCTTGAAAGAATGGAGCACAGCTCTCTTTACAGCATCGTAGTCGGTGCACTCTCCGAGGTCAAGAATGTTGTAGGCTTCACGGGCTTCACCGGTGAGCCTACTCTGAACCAGCTCCGCCCACTCCGCCCTCGGCCACTTCTTCAAGGTAGCGACCTTCTCGAAGTGGTCGAAGAAACCTTCAGCTTCATTTGGTACAAAGACCGGCAGATCTCGCTCCCTCACTCGGCGGTCTTCCCATTGCGGCAGAGCAGGTGCACCTAGCCCTAGCTCAGCTCGCTTCAGCTCCACCTGCTTGTTAGCTTCTATCTCCTGCTGTTTCAGCGTAGCTTTTCGCTCATGCTCCTCTCGTCTTAGCTGTGCCTCTCGCTCCTCACGCTTCAGCTGTGCTTCTCGCTCCTCACGCTTCAGCTGTGCTTCTCGCTCTTGTTCTTCCCTGCGCAGCTGTGCTTCTCGCTCCTCACGCTTCAGCTGTGCTTCTCGCTCTTGTTCTTCCCTGCGCAGCTGTGCTTCTCGCTCCTCACGCTTCAGCTGTACTTCTTCTTTCCTCAGCTGCACTTCTGCTTCTCGCTCTTCTTTGCGCTGCTGTGCCTCTCGCTCTTCTTTGCGCTGCTGTGCTTCCAGCTGCAGCTTCATTATCTCCAGCTTAACGCTGCGCCTGCTGCCGCTGGATCCCCTGCTGCTTCCACCAATGCTCAGGTGTTTTCCCATACTGGCAGGTGTTTGTGGCCGTTCCTCCCCCAAAGCTTCGTCTCGTGCTCTGAGCTGTGCCATGATCTCCAGTCTTCTCTCTCCCACTTTGGAAGATCTCAGCTTTATCCCAAAATGGTCTGCTATTGACTGTAACTGTGCCTTGGTGCACTCCTCCAGCACCTGCTCATCTCTAGTGTCAATGAACCTTGTTACTTTATCATCCTCCATCTTGTGCTATGAGTGATAACCTGTACCTGATACCTAATACCACTGCCAAGTACCACAACTGCAACCTTTATCTTGATCGTTATCCTGGCGAGGTCGCCAATGTCGGGGTTCATCGGTAAGCGACAGTATAAGTACCCAATCCTGGCAAGGTCGCCAATGTCGGGGTTCACCTCATTAAGAGGGGGGCAAGTAACAGTATACTCAAGGTCACTCACCGTAGCCCTGCGGGTCTTCACTCTAATCCTCGCGGCGCCACTGTACGCCAGGAGAGTATCCCAGTCAATCCCAACCGGCCTCTGATCGAGAATGAGTGGGAACACAGCTCATACTCTCTACAGCTTGTGTGCCCGCCCCGGCACAGGGCTCTACTACTAACCACAAGGTCGCCAACTGGTGTTTCTGGTGTCCAGTAACACATCAGTGGTTTTGTTGAATTGTGGTAACAGTGGCAAGAGCACACTCAATAAGTCCGATATCAGGCAGGTATTTACTTCTATCACTATCTGCTTTCAGGTATTATATAGCCACAAGAAATATGGAGGGGATGATATAAACACCAGTGTACTTTGTATTTTACTTAAAACTCATTCAAAGACATCACAAGATTATATCAATAAGCAAACAGCTGTTTCAGGTGGAAGTCGCTCGTTCCCACATATAATCATGAACTCGCCAAGCCGGCAATGCTTCCCCTCACGTCCCTGTCAAAATCAGCTGGGCGACTTCCACCGCGCGAATGTTACTTTATTTGTTTGCTTGTGGCGTGACGCGCCTGTTTCTTTAAGTTCTCTAAGATCACTACAAGTTCGAACACACAATACTTGCGACAATAGCACGTAAATACTTCGCTGCACTGATCTTGAGCTCAATCAAACATTTCTATATAAATGGACACAATAACTCACTATCATGGTATATCACACTGCCCTTCATTTAATGATAACGTGTGCAAGTATATATCACTGGAGTTCTCAGTAATTCCTTTCGTGGGCGATAACACAATTAATCACTGCACACATGAATGATTATTCAATACACAAGCATAGACATATATATATATATATGGATGAATCATAGACATCAATAATGGTAATAACATAGTTACTGGGCACATAGCCTAACTCCAAATACTGGCATATTTATATATATTCTCTCACTAAATAACTGATCATATTAAAGTCTCATGAAAGAAATTATCAACACAGTATATTCATCAATTACTCCGGGTGCCTGCACACACCAATAATAATCATAAATATCGTGGGTACTCTATGTAGTCCCACTCTGCACACTGGTGCCTTACTGTGACATAGGTGAGCCTTGCTCACAACATACAAAATACTCTGGCTAAATAATGTAGCTGACTAAAGGGGAATTGGGAGGGAAACTAGAATCACCTACTTCCACCTATCCTCCGGTGAGAGTTGAGATGTAGCTCCTGGTCCAGGCTCCTGCCTCGTGTAGGGAACGCCCCCACACACACACTGTCGTGTCCTCCAGGAACTCAATCAACATCCCACCATAAGCGCGTCGTCTCCGTGCCTTTTCACTGCAGGTCCGTGCTCCTCCTCGACTTCTTGTAGGGTTGGAGTCGGTCTCTCGGCCCTCAACTTCTCCCAGCTACGGCTGCCTGCCTACGTCTCGGCGGCAGTCGTTCGGATTCCCGAATAGTTTTCTTCTTCCACTGCTTCCCGGTGGCTCGGTCCAGCCACTACGCCGTCACAAACGGGTGAACTGCCTCAGATGTCGCATACGTCCCTGCACAGACTTCACTTCTTCTTGCACAGTACCTGTCCAGGAGCACTTGTTGCTCAATATCCCATCGATTCCCTCTCTGGTCCAACACATGAACAAAGGAAGACCTCACAGAGTACTTGCAGACTTTGGGTGACGCGTAAAATCCACGGGAGTGGGAAACAACTGTCAAACTGACAGGACCAATCTTCGCACGTCCAACCACCTTGACGTGTCGTGTCAGACTGATTCCCTCACGGATGATTGGCCCAGCCACTACGTCATCACTGTGAAGCTATCAGCCGTCGCATACGTCGCTGCCTAGACTCCACTCTTGCACAACACCTGTTCCTGGAGCACTTGTTGCTCAATATTCTGTCAATTCCTTCTTCGGTCCAACACATGAACGAAGGAAGACCCCACAGGTGTTGGCAGGCCACGGGTAATGCGTAAATCCTCCGGAGTCGGGGTAAACTGTGCAACTGACAGGACACCCCAGCGCACGTCCGACCTCCTTGACATGCTGTCTTAGACTGATGGCGCCACCGCGGCACGATGACCGGACCCCCTTCCTTCGTGACGTCATATTCGCCATGGGAGGTTTTCATTGGCTCCCTGTGCCACGTCGCTGCCGGTGACCAATCTGATGTCACTGACGTCACACAGTTTTGGCGGCAAAACAGAAGAGCCAGCGCCATATTGGCTTCCTAAGGGCCTAAACCACAGGCCAAAATATTCTTCTTTTACAAATTTCTCGCCACTTCGAGAACACTACACTCTCCCACATATACCAAACTGCTGCCTGCGACGTAGAGAACACTCGGGTAAAGTGACATTGACTCTTACTGCAGGCGTGGGAGAAATATAAGGGGGGGAACACCATCACAATAGATAGAGCTAATACATACAATGCCTAAAGCCACTATTACGCAAAGCGTTTCAGGCTTTGCGTAATAGTGGCTTTAACACTAAGACTAAAACTTAATAGTAATTGAGATTAAAGTATAAATTGTGTTGAGAAAAAATAAGAAAAAAATGGAAAAAAGGGCGGGGGGGAAACATGGCAGAAAAATAGTAAAAATACAATTTGGTCAACAAAACAGCATTGCTTAAAATAGAAGATATGGATTGACATTTCGTGGGTGAGGTACGTTACATTGAGTTAATTAGGTAGTACTTAGTTTCTATCTTAAACTGGTTGGGAGAGGTACACTCTTTAACATAATTGGGAAGGTCATTCCACATTCGAGGTCCCTTGATTTGTAAAGCATTTCTAGTTTGACTAAGTCGTACTCTTGGAATATCAAATAGGTATTTGTTTCTGGTGTGGTGCTCATGGGATCTGTTACAACCTTCTATGAAGCTTTTAAAGTCAGGATTGACATTACAGTTCAGCGTTTTACATATATAAAGTACACATGAGAGGATGTGCAGGGACTTTATATCTAACATATTCAGAGATTTGAGTAAGGTTACATATATACTGCCCGGTTGCCTGAAATGCTATGCTTACTATAGTAGCTTTAGGTATTGTATGCACTAGCTCTATCTATAAATCCAACATTATGTTTGTAAATCAACTATGTATGTACTTTCCTGAATAAAATTTACTTTACTGTATACTTATATACTATGTGGTTTTGTTATCCCCTATCGTTTGTGAAAAAAAATAACTAATACGTTCGGCCAATGACTTTGACTACGACTTGACTTTGACTTCGTTCATGGCATCGTATTTTCCATAATATATAAGGGTATGACAATGCATTTATATTATTGTGTATAAATAAGTTGGAAATTTTATGTACCCTAAAAATAGTAAAATGAAGAATAAGAATAATTAAATAATTGTTGTAGTAAATTGTCACACGTTCATCATACGCAAACGAACACACATTGTGGAGTGTCAGTACAACAAGATCCCCGCCATTTTAAAACACAGCTTCGAATGTAAGTAATGTTTTTCTCGTACTAACACTGTGTTATACAGTAGATTAGTTCTTGAATTCACAAATTTAGTTATTACATCTGACAGAGTATGTTAGACGGTGTAATGCTGGTTGATGTTAACGTATTTGTGGGCTTGGTGGTGGTTTAAATGTGATGGCGTATTCAAGTGTTGGAGACTGTATTTTGATAGTATGGGTAGGTTTGATATTGGTCTATAATTGTTTATGTCTGCCGGATTGCCTCCTTTATGAACTGGTGTTACTTTTGCTTTTTTAAGCTCTACTTTTTGCTCTATACTCTTATAAGCTAATAAGTAATATAAGCTCTTACTTCTTACTCTATAGTGTACCAGGCCTCTATATAGTACCAGGCCTCTATATAGTACCAGGTGTCTGTATACAGACCTGTACTCTGAAATTACATAAGTGTAATTACAGGATGAGAGCTATGCTCTTGGTGTCCCGTCTACTTAGCACTGTCATATAACACTTTGAAACTACTGATGGTTTTGGCCTCCACCATCCTCTCACTTAACTTGTTCCAACCGTCTACAACTCTGTGAAAATGTTTTTTCTTATATTTCTTCATCTTTCTTTAGTTAGTTTAAATCTATGACCTCTAAGGCCTCTAATTTCTGCCCCTTCATTTCTGGGATCCACTTAGTAGCATGTCTTTGCACCTTTTCCAGTTTGTTGATGAGCTTCTTAAGATATGGGCACCCCACAACTGCTGCATATTCTAGCTTTGGGCTAATAAGAGTGGTGAACAATTTCTTTAGTATTTCGCCATCCATGTATTTAAAAGCAATTCTGAAGTTGGAATGCGTGGCATAGGCTCCTCACACAATGTTCTTTATGTGGTCCTCAGGTGATAGTTTTCTATTTAGAACCACCCCTAGATCTCTTTCTTTATCAGAATTCCTTAAGATCTTCTCTGTGTCCATCTCTCTCTCTCTCTCTCTGTATATATGTATGTATATATATATATATATATATATATATATATATATATATATATATATATATATATATATATATATATATATATATATATATATATATATATATATATATATATATATATATATATATATATATATATATATATATATATATATATATATTATTAACTATGACCGAATAAGTAAGATTAATAATTCTAATAATCATTTGGGTGAGGTGAAAAACGAACTTTCAACAATGGGCATTCAATGGGTATTAAATTCCAACACAAGAAAGAACACGAAACAATGGGTATTAAATTCAAACACAAGACAGAACACGAAACAATGGGTATTGAATGGAAGTAATTGTAGAAAGCCTATTGGTCCATATTTCTTGATGCTTCTATATTGGAGCGGAGTCTTGAAGTGGGTACAATATAGTTGTGCATTAATGCACAACTATATTCAACTATATTTCGTGTTCTGTCTTGTGTTGGAATTTGATACCCATTGAATACCCATTGTTGAAAGTTCGTTTTTCACCTCATCCACCTCACCCAAATGTAGATATAAACCTCGAAGATGTGTAAGCTCTATTCAGTTTCAGTTGTGTGTTTGTAAACTAAAGTCTTTGAAAATGTAATAAGTTTTACGAAACACGCTCAAGTGTCGCGTCAGACTAGAAATAAAAATGAAGTTTGGAGAATTGATCTTTGAATTACCATCAACAGTGAAAAGAAACGTAAGAAAGATAGAGAAAATTCGTGTTAGAATTATTAATCTTATTTTTTCGGTCATATTTAATAATATATGTCTACAGGAAAGACTGCTACCAAAATATACTAATATATATATATATATATATATATATATATATATATATATATATATATATATATATATATATATATATATATATATATATATATACACAAGATGGTACAGATGGTACATTAGGTTTATGAGAGTACATAGCATTAATATTTTTAAATTCTTGTAAAGCAATTAACACCCATAGGGCTTTGGGCAGGTCCTTAATCAACAGATAAATTTAAGTTGGCCCGGTTGGTCCGTGAGCCCAGTTGGTCCGGCATTTCATTTAGAAAAAAATCTAGTTTTCTCTTGAAGATGTCCATGGTTGTTCCGGCAATATTTCTTATACTCGCTGGGAGGATGTTGAACAACTCTCGACATGTGTTGTTTATAGTATAAAATCTGCAATTTTGATCATTAAAGTGATGATTGTCATAGATACTTGATAAGAGGTTTAGTTTGAATCTAAACTAGGTTGCCTGTGTAATTTTTTTTTTTTTTTTTTTTTTTTTTTTTTTTTTTTTTTTTTTTTTTAGATATATACAAGAGTTGTTACATTCTTGTACAGCCACTAGTACGCGTAGCGTTTCGGGCAGGTCCCTGGAATACGATCCCCTGCCGCGAAGAATTGTTTTTTCATCCAAGTACACATTTTACTGTTGCGTTAAACAGAGGCTACAGTTAAGAAATTGCGCCCAGTAAATCCTCCCCAGCCAGGATACGAACCCATGACATAGCGCTCGCGGAATGCCAGGCGAGTGTCTTACCACTACACCACGGAGACTGTTTGATTTCTTTATTTTTACTGCACCTTAGTATTTGGAAATTATCATTGTTAAATATACAGCATGTTATTTTCTTCTGCTCAGTTAAAAACTTTATTAACATCTGCTTGCAGTTTTTCAATTTCTTGAGCAGAGGTAATTTTCATGGTTTGTCATAGAGGTCAAGTAACTGTGAGAGTCATGATCTTCCCACTCTAAAATCTATCATGTACTATCAGCTATTGGGTTTGCCAAAATTAGCAGGGTAGGTTAGGTTTGGTCATATTTCTACATTAGTTTTAACTCAAATTCTTCCTTTGCAAAGTCACTTTATTATTAATCCATTTTCTGGGAGAGCTTTCTTTGGGGGGACACTGGGCTGCTTGTTACGGACCCGAGCCCAGCGTCGTAGCACGGAGCAGTGACGTCCACGCCATCTGTGAGTCAGCTCCCGAAACCCCCTCCAAATGGACGACGCCATCTAGCGAGGGCGGAATATACCGGCCACAGGGGCTGGTTTCCCGTCTTGATCAGCTCGTAACGTTGCCGCTGCTGACCTTTGGTGAGGTGGCGCTTAGACAGCAACGCCATCTATGGAGTGGATAGGTGGGCGTTTGTGTCTAAGCCTGTAAGTGAGGTGCCCTGGGGTGTCCCTAGTACTGATGACGTGTCTGATTACAGAGTCGACCTGGGACTGCCGGATTGGACGATGAGGCAGTCTACCCAAGGCAGCCATAGTATCTCCACGTGTTTGCTGCAGAAGCTGTGAGTCACCCCTTGATGAACACTGTTGTGTTAGCCTGCCTGTGACGTGGCAGAACCAGGAATTGTCGTACCCGGGGCTGACTGGTGGAGAAGACTAGCCACTGGGGTGTTGAGAGAGGAGTGATCAGCGGAATCACACGAGGCTCCTGTCTAGGGCTCGCAACCCTAGTATCGGTCGTGGAGTGGCCTACACAGCAGAGCTGATTGGAACCTGCCAGCTACAGGCTGGATTTGTGGTTGAAGGCCTCCGCGACGGTGCACCCAGTGGGACGGTGATTTGGCTGGCCTGTGGCCTGGGTAGATTCGCCTAGGGAATCGAAGGATTCATCGTGAGGCCACAAGGAGAGAACCAGGGCTACTCGTTGTGAGCACCGTGAAACATCCTGAGTCATCGGAGGAAGACAAGCTATTGTACATAAGTGTAGTTATAGACCCAGCGAGTGACTGTGAGATATTTATTTATGGTGGTGGAATATATATATTTAAATTAGTGCATTTTTATCCCTTCCCCTTTAATTTACTTGCGTTACGGAACACACCCCTTGAAAGCCACTACTAACTTGGGGCCGGATACCAAAACTCTAATAACATCAGAGAAGAACCCCAGTTGCGCCCCAATAGGGCCGTAACACTGCTCTCCTGGAACTTTTAAAACTTTTTGACCCATGTATTTAAAAGCAATTCTAAAGTTAGAAAGTGTAGCATAGGCCCCTCTCACAATGTTCTTAATATGATCCTCAGGTTATAGTTTTCTATCTAAAACCACCCCTAGATCTCTTTCTTGATCAGAATTCTTTATAGATCTCTGTGGCTCGATCATAGAAACTGAGTAAATTCGTTACACTAGGCCTTCCAGATCGAATACCATGCTGACAGTCTGATATATCATTGAGTACGTCTGCATCTGAAATTGAGCAATACCGGATTTATTATTTGTGTTTTTAAATTTTATACTCATAATCTTACTTTATTTCAGAGACCACGAGTAATCTGGGCTTCGAACTCAACAGAAAAGCCTTCCGTAGACCTGCTTCTTTGCTACGTAATAGACAAAATTTAGTAAGTACTGATTTATTATGTGTTTGTTTATATATTTATTTTTTCTTTATATACAAGAAGGTACATTGGGGAGAGTACAGAGACTTGAAGTTATACATTCTTGTAAAGCAACTAGCACTCATAGCATTTCGGGCAGATCTAAGTATAGACCAAGGAACTTACCATCTTTTTATTTCTGATGTTAACATTGTCTAACTGTAGATGAATTGCATTTGTTGATTTGCTCCCAATTAAGATGTTGTAGGTCCTTTCTATGTTTAATGTGAGTTTGTTGGTTGACATTCATAAGTGGACTTTTTTTTTATTTATTGTTTACATCATTATTTAATATGAGTGGGTTGGAGTCTGAGTAGATGAGGTTAACATCATCATTATCTCATATCTCAGTGATTTTGTCGTAATGGTCAAGTAGCTGTGAGAGGACATGAGAGATAGCTGTGAGAGATATTACGACATCTTCCTGCTCGAAATCTATGTTGGCCTGGATTGTGGATGTCATTGGTCTCCATAAAACTAGTAACCTGACTCCTGATCACTCTCAAATAATTTTATTATGTGGGATGTTAGTACAACTGGTCTATAATTCTTTGCCAATGCTTTGCTACCTCCCTTGTGTAGAGGAGCTATGTCTGCTGCTTTAAGAGCCTCTGGTATCTCCCCCATGTCCAAGCTCTTCCTCCACACTATACTGAGTGCCTGTGCTACTGGCACTTTGCATTTCTTTATAAATATTGAATTCCATGAGTCTGAACCCGGGTCTGAATGCATGGGCATATTGTCAATTTCTCTTTCAAAATTTGTCACACTCGTGTTGATATCAGTTATATTTACAGGGGTTTGGATATCACCCATAAAGAAGTTGTCCGGATCCTCCACTTTCATGCTTTGTATCGGAGTGCTAAACATGTCCTCATACTGCTTTATTAGGATTTCACTAATTTCTTTGTCATCCTCAGTATATGAACCTTCACTAGTACGAATAGGTCCAATACTGGCAGTGGTTTTTGCTTTTCGTTGTGTAGGATTTTTATTACCTAGAATATTTTCCCATTGAATGTTTGTAAGTTTCCTGTTTATTTTCTACCAGTCTATCCTTTATACTATTAAAATTGAATTTATTGAATAGCCCTTCTCGCTTGTTGTTTCTCTTGGGCCTACTACCATTATTGATGTTAGTTTGCACTTCAATGAGCTTGTGGTCCAAGTACGTAGTGTCTGAGACAGTAATGTCTCTGATTAGCTCATCATTGTTCGTGAATATGAGGTCCAGCATGTTCTCGTTCCTAGTCCGTTCTGTTATCTGCTGACTAAGCGAGAATTTGTCACAATCTCAGTAGTTCTCTGACCTGTGATTGGTTATTTCCATTTCCATTTTGGGTGTGTTGTTTTGGTAGTGATTCGTCCAGTTCTGGTAGTAGTGCGGTTGTTGTGTGGTGTAGTACTTGTGTGCTTGTTAATGACTTGTATTCCAGTCTTGTGGGTATCTCCTTTCCCCTCCGGGCCAACTGCTTTGTTCTTACCTAACATTTTGCTCTCTTTGGGTATGAATGTTTGTGTGCCTTCATTGTATATTTTGCAAAATTTGCCATATATCTCATTATTTACTCCTCTGCCTAGCAACAAGTCTGTCTAATTATACTCATTAACTATTTTTCAAAGTTCCCCATAGTGTCCTTTATTGAAATCGAGTTCATCAACCGTTTCAATGTCCTTATTTTATTTTAGATTATATCTTAAAGTATAAAGATTATATCCGACACGGTTATCTAATTCATTTTGCGATAGTCGGTGCACAAACGATATGATCCGTCACTCTTCTTGACCAGCACACAGGGTGAGCTCCACACATCATTGCTGGGCCCAGCGAGAGCATTCGCTAGCAGATACTCCACCTCCTGTTGCATGATCTTCCTCTTCTCAGGACTCACCCGATAAGCGCTCTGCTTGATTGGCTTTCCTCCGCACACGTCCTCCTTGTGCACCCCTCCTTGTGCTGTCGGGGCACAACTGTGAAGAGTGATCTAGTGGTCACTAGATCTCTCCTTTGCCCTTTATCCAGCTAACGCAGCCTCTCTTCTAGATGTATCAAACTTTCCATATTTGACAGGCGCGTACCATCGGCACGAGCCCACTTTCCTTCCTCTGCTGGCAACACTTGGCTCATCTCCAGACACAGAACCAATTTCCCTTCTTGCGACTGTGTTGCTCCCTTCACTTTCGCGCTCTCTTGCTCCTCTGAGGAGTATGGCTTCAAACGGTTGATATGACATACCTGTGTCTTGCGGGGGCGATTCGGCTTGCTGATCTCATAACTTACAGGACCCACACACCGTACAACCGATTATGGACCACCTAAGCGTGATTCCGTCACTCTACCTCTCCCAGGTAGGAACATCATCACTCTGGCTCCTGCCTCGAATTCCCTTGGGACAACATTCTTGTCGTTCCAGATCGACATCTTCTCTTGAGGAGAGAAAGGATTAAGACAGAGGAGGATTGCTTGAGGCTTCAAGAAGACCTAGACAAGCTGAAGGAATGGTCAAACAAATGGTTGTTAGAGTTTAACCCAAGCCAATTGTGAGGGAATCTAGATTCCCTCAGCTAGTTTTCCTAGTTTCTAGATTAGGCTAGTCGCTCTAGGGACTCTAGAAACTGAAGCTTTCAAACTAACATACACTTGTGGGGTATTAGATGAAAGCTCTTGCTATAGACTATCATTTGTGAGTAGTCAGAAGTCTGTGATTGCTCTGTAGAGAGAATTACAGAGATTTTTCCTGTTTCTGTGAAATAGGATGGGAGTGGAAAGTGAGCGGTGCCAGACGATACTTGACTAAAACCGTTAGAGGTGGGGGGAAAGTGGGGTGACCGTTGCCCCCCCCCCACCATGTGAGACAGTGCGCCACTGTCTTAGGCCTCCCCCTCCTTGTGACGTCACTGGACGCCTGAGGGTGAGTGAGGCCTGTGATTGGGGTAGGCATGTCTGCTCCGAGCTGTGTTTTCGCGCAAACAGCTATGATTGGAAGCGGCACGAGGGAACAGTGCCGGCTTCCTGCTGATTGGTCAAGACAAAGTAGGGGAGGAGGTATGGGCATTTTGAGTTTCCTTAGCCCGCGAAATCGTCAGTTTGAGCGGGGTAGCAGGTGGAGGAGGACGTAGCTGGGTGGAGGGGGGTGTCTCCCCCCCTCCACCCCCGTTAATCTCGGACGTTACCATGTTGTCCAGCAAGGATGGCACTCCTGCCCTCCCGGGTTGTGTCTAGGCCCAATTTTCGTGAAATTTGGGGCCGATGAGGTACGGAAGGACCAGTAAAATAGCCTCAGAGACAGTGGGCACCCATGAAGCAGCTGGCAGAGCCTCATGGTGTAACAGGTGGTTCAAATGACCTGTTTAGTGTTGATGGACAATTGGCGGAATATGGGCAGGGCCTCCTAGTGTAATTGTGGTGAGATTACAGGCCCCGGTTGGACTTTGAATTCCGCCAGGCGGCGTCAGTGTGGGGACGCCGCCGGCCATTGTTACCCCAGTGTAGAGCAAGGCAGGCTCTGGTTTGATGGGGTTGTTGGTGATTCCCCATCCTCGTGTGTATGCCCGGGGGCCACCCTCAGGCCACCCCGGCCGCCCGCCTGGCCCGGCCCGGCCACCCCGCCTGGCCGCGCGCCGGCTACCCCCTTCTCCCTCTAAGCTCAGAAGGGGCGCTGTGGGCCACGCGGTGGCCACATGCCTTGGCCACCCCCTTGGGCCACTTGGCCACTTTCCCGGGCAGCCTAGGGCCACATCTTGTCGACGCACGAGGAGCAAGCTAAGTGTTGACAGCCCAAGAGGTAGTGACCTGGGAAATGAGTGAAATGTGAGGAAAACGTGAGTACAATAGCCAGTGTAACAGTGTCTCATTATTAGGGGAAATTCACGGTAAAGCTGTGTTGTCCCATAGCCCTGCCAGGCTAGGGAAGCAGCTGAGAGACAGCTGTCAGTGGCACGCCCAGGTGACTGGTAGGGCGGTACCTGGAGATAGATGTTGTACACGACCACTCTGGAGTTATATATATATATATATATATATATATATATATATATATATATATATATATATATATATATATATAAATATATATATATATATATATATATATATATATATATATATATATATATATATATATATATATATATGTATATATATATATATATATATATATATATATATATATATATATATATATATATATATATATATATATATATATATATATATATATATATATATATATATGTGTGTGTGTGTGTGTGTGTAGACTGACTCGAGTATGTAACCAGTCAGTGTAGAGATTTACCATATAAATGATCCAGTTGTCGATTCTATTTAATTGGTCAGACTGGATTAGTGCGATGGAGTACCAGCATGAATAATTATAATCATTATGTTGCAGGGATGTCAGTGGATACCCTGAGGTCTGTGTAGTTAGAGTTACATTTACCTGTTGATATAATTTTCATTGATTATGTGAATGCCATTTCTATATATTCATTTGCATGTTTTATGTACTGTGTTGTGTGGTGAGTCAGTAGATGTAATTGCTGACTGATTGCCTAATTATGTCATTAGCATGTGGGGTATGCTGACGGCATCATTATGTTGCAGGTTTGTGCAGTGTTGTTATCAGTTTATACGCTATTGCTGCCCTGGGAGCTGTGTTAAGGGTTTAAGGGACCTCTAGGATTATTCAGGGGAATTCACAGTACTTAATGAGAGCAGGCAGTTGATTGGTTAATTGCCTTGCTGAGGTAAGTGTGTGCTCACAGTAGTCCTTTGCAACGGTTGCAATATAAGGGGGACAGTAATATTGGTATACTCCTGTGTTTTGCACAACCGTGTGTCATTATTGTGTGGGCACAGTAATTAACGAGTTGCAGTAGCTGCAACCGTATGTGGGCAGTGCATTTGTGTTGTTGCATGCCATTGAAGTGTGACCTATGTAACACTGGGGTTACTTTGTTTCTTTAAGTTGTGTTGAGGACTTAAGGATTCACTGAGTTAATAATTGGGGAATTAACTGGATAAGGGGTGCACACTTATTGTGGAGTGAGTGAGGGCTGTTATGAGAGAAAACAGCATTGAGCTTGAGTGAGATACGTCTCGGGAGCAATTAATTGTCCGTGTGACAATTGACCACTCTAGCTAATTATGTAATTAGCCTTCTCATCATAAATTCACGTAGTGGGAGAGGATCTGTCAGTATTTGTGTTAACGTAATTTGCTCGAGACTAATTACCTTTCTGGGGTATAGCAATTAGTGGCTCATGTTAATTAGTGGAGTAATTAACGTCTGGAGGGCTCAGATGACTCGGTAAAGCGAGGTCATGGAGCTAGCATAAATCGTTGTATTAATCATATCCTGTCTGAGGACAGTGGATTAATGGCACTTAATTAGTTAATTCGGGGTAATTAACTCCTTTCCCGTGAATTCACAGTGTTTGATGAGACCTGCTTAGGCAGTGCGGAGTGAGACGTATTTATGGATGATTAATTATCGGTCCTGGTGACAGTTAATTAATTGCTCGGAGTTAATTAGGGTAATTAACACTTACTAGTAATTTTTTGACACAGACTGTTGAGAAGCTACCAAGTTAGGGTAGGCTTAGTTAACGTAACTCAATGGGGATGTAATTAGTGGTCCGTTTGACCTTAATTGAGGATTACTCACTGAATACTTGCTAGGAGTCAAGTGTGATGTAATATAAGTTTGAGTTATTGTTAACAAGAGAGACAAGTGTTAAAGATTAACGTAGAGTATCATCATGTTGTTGTCTAGTGTGAGACAATTGTTTGTGATTATCGTAGTACTTTGTTGCTGACTGCTGCGATCAGTCAATTAACGTAATTAATCACTTAAGGCAATTTCTTTTGGTTGTCGTCTGGTGACGAGAGTAGAGTAATCTAGGGATTTGTGGAGCTGTGTCCCAGAATCCCGCCTTTGTTTACTGTTTACAGTGCAACTCCTTGTAGGGAGTTGCAAAGAGTGTTCACACTGGGTTGTGATAGGGGGAGTCACTGTTGGACTACCCGCCTAGTTACGTGGGTCTCTCCTGGGGGGTGGGAGGACCCCTAAGCTTGTGATTATAGTAACTGTCAGGGAAACCGAGACACTATTGATTGCATGCTTGTGTCTTCAGTGGATATCCTTCATTTGTTCAGTTAGTTCATGTTGTCAGCCCGAAGTGTCAGCAGGATGGAGCTTGCTGTCACTTCTCGAGGGGCTGTTGAATAGCTGTGATGCAAATGCCACTTGATGGACAATAACGTAACCATTCGCTGTGGTGTAACTTAGTCTGTGATATTTTTCTTTGATTTGCAAGCTTGCGTCATCAGTGGGCACACCTGTGTTCAGGTTAGTTCAGTATGCAGCCTCACAGCAAGGGTTGCTATTTAGCTGTTTGTCATCGTGCCACTGGATGGACATTACCGAAACGTAAACTCGGTAATGTAGTAGTTAGTCTCTTGTTATTAATAAATTGTTATGTTATAGAAAACGGTCTTTGTTGTCAACCCTTCAACCATATTATTCCACACATGTTTCTGCATATTACGATTAAATGTTGATGTGATCTTGATATGACGGCTGTTCTTGGGAATTCGAATTCCAATTCATAGCGCCACATCAAATATAAATATTTGATTGTGAGAACCCGTCGGTTACCCTTTATTAGTTTTAACGTCCTGTTTAACTGGGAGGAGCCAGCGGCCTATTGTGGACAGGTTTTCACCCCTAGTGGTGGAGGCCTGGCGGTTTGCTCCCGCTTTTCCTTTTTCTATTGGACTCATGCTTAACTGCCGTGAGCAGCCTTTAAACTTGTAGTCCACCTCCTAAAGGAGGTAGGCGTAGCAAAAAATCTCACACAAATGTAATGTAATGAAGATAGGTATAGGGAGTAGGAGGCCAGATACAAGGTACCATCTGGGAGATTTTTCAAGAGTCAGAGAGAGAAAAAGACTTTGGGGGTTGATATCACGCCAGACCTGTCCCCTGCAGCCCATATCAAGAGGATAACATCAGCGACATATGCCAGACTGGCTAACAAGAACGGCATTCAGAAAATTGTGTAAGGAATCATTCAGATCTTTGTATACCACGTATGTCAGGCCAATCCTGGAGTATGCAGCCCCAGCATGGAGTCCGTATCTAGTTAATGATAAGACTAAACTGGAAAAGGTTCAAAGGTTTGCCACCAGACTAGTACCCGAGCTGAGAGGTATGAGCTACGAGGAGAGAGGACGGGAATTAAACCTCACTTAGCTGCAAGACAGAAGAGTTAAGGGGGGACATGATCACCACATTCAAGATTCTCAAGGGAATTGATAGGGAATTAGCCTGTCTTTAGAATTTTTCTAAAGTCAGGCTATTTAACACAAGGGGCACACGCACTAGGGGACACAGGTGGAAACTGAGTGCCCAAATTAGCCCCAGGGATATTAGAATTTTTTTAGTGTCAGAGTGGTTGACAAATGGAGTGCATTAGGAAGTGATGTGGAGGAAGCTGACTCCATACACAGTTTCAAGTGTAGATATGATAGAGCCCATTAGGCTCAGGGACCTAGTGTACACCTGTTGATTGACAGTTGAGAGGGGGGACCAAAGAGCCAGAGCTCAACCGCCGCAAGCACAATCAGGTGAGTTCACACACACAAGAGGCTAGTGAAAACGCTGGAGATGCAGGCAGGAATGAAAGGGAAGGTACTCCTTTGGATAAGAGAGTACCTAAGCAACAGAAGACAGCGAGTCATAGTGAGGGGTGAGGTCTCAGACTGGCGGGATGTCACCAGTGGAGTCCCGCAGGGGTTCAGTCCTTGGACCTATACTGTTTTTTATATATGTAAACGATCTCCGAGAGGGTATAGAATCGTTCCTCTCACTGTTTGCTGATGATGCAAAAATTATGAGGAGGATTAAAACAGAGGAGGATAATAGGAGGCTTCAAGATGACCTAGACAGAGGTCCAACAAATGGCTGCTAAAGTTCAACCCGCGTAAATGCAAAGTAATGAAACTAGGCGGTGGAAACAAGAAGCTAGACACAGGATATAGAATAGGAGATGAAGTACTTCACGAAACAGAGAGAGAGAAAGATTTAGGAGTTGACATCACACCAAACCTAACTCCTGAAGCCCACACAAAAAGAATTACATCTGCAGCATACGCGAGGCTGGCTAACACCAGAATAGCCTTCAGCAGCCCATATTCCTGTGTAAGGAATCATTCAGAACCCTGTATACCATATATGTAAGACCAATCCTGAAGTATGTGGCTCCAGCATGGAGCCCGTACCATGTTAAGCACAAGACGAAGCTTGAAAAAGTTCAGAGGTATGCCACTAGGCTAGTCCCAGACCTAAGAGGCATGAGTTACGAGGAAAGGCTACGGGAAATTCATCTCACGGCACTGGAAGACAGAGAAGTAGGGGGAGACATAATCACTACCTACAAAATTCTCAGAGGAATTGACAGGGTAGATAAAGATAAACTGTTTAACACGGGTGGTACGCGAACAAGGGGATCCAGGTAGAAACTGAGAACACAGTTGAGCCACAGGTACGTTAGAAAGAACTTTTTTAGTGTCAGAGTAGTTAACAAGTGGAATGCATTAAGCAGTGTTGTGGTGGAGGCTGATTCCATACACAGTTTCAAATGTAGATATGATAGAGCCCAGTAGGCTCAGGAACCTATACATCAGTTGATTGACTGTTGAGAGGCGGGACCAAAGAGCCAGAGCTCAACCCTAGCAAGCACAAATAGGTGAGTACACACATACACACACACACAGGAATGAACGACCACAATGTATTGGTGTTTGAGTACCTGATTGAAGAAGGGTTATTGAACTCGAGGAGGGACACCGAAACCAAAAGGTTAGCATACCGAAAGGGAAACTATGAGGAGATAAGAAAATTCCTAAATGATATAGCATGGGAAACAGAGCTCAGGGAAAAGACGGCCCAAGATATGATAGACTACATCACGCAAAAGTGCAAGGACGCAGGAAACAAGTTTGTCCCAGCCCAAAAGGAAAACAGTGAAATGAAGATGAGAAACCCATGGTTTAATCAGAGATCTAGGCTAGCTAAGCAGCAAAGTAAAAGGACATGGAGAAACTATAGGAATAACAGGACTCTGGAGAGCAGAGAAAGATACCAGAATGCCAGGAATGAATATGTCAGGATGAGAAGAGAGGCAGAAAGACAATACGAAAACGACATCGCAAGCAAGGCAAAGACTCAGCCTAAATTGCTGCATAGCCACATCAGGAGAAAAACAACAGTAAAGGAACAGGTTATAGAATTAAGGATAGGGGCAGAAGGATTCATTACAAACGACAAGGAAGTGTGTGAGGAACTGAATAAGAAATTCCAAGAGGTCTTCACCTTAGAGTAAGGAGAAATCCCAGAGATAAGAGAGGGAATAGCTAACCAGGAACCACTGGAAGAGTTTCAGATTACCAGCGGGGAAGTAAGGAAGTGTTTACTAGAGTTGGATGTGACAAAGGCTATAGGCCCAGATGGAATCTCCCCTTGGATGCTAAAGGAAGGAGCAGACAAACTGTGTCTACCACTCTTCATAGTGTATAACAAATCTCTGGCAACAGGGGAACTGCCAGAAATTTGGAAAGCAGCTAACGTAGTCCCGATATACAAGAAAAGGGATAGACAGGAGGCACTGAATTACAGGCCAGTGTCCCTAACCTGCATACCATGCAAGCTGATGGAGAAGATTGTGCGAAGAAAGCTAGTGGAGCACCTGGAGCGAAAGAACTTTGTAACTCAGCACCAACATGGATTCAGGGATGGCAGGTCCTGCCTCACAGGGTTGCTTGAATTCTACGACCAGGCAACAAAAATAAGGCAAGAAAGAGAAGGGTGGGCAGACTGCATATTTTTGGATTGTCAGAAAGCCTTTGATACAGTGCCACACAAGAGGCTAGTGAAAAAGCTGGAGATGCAGGCTGGAGTGAAAGGGAAGGTACTCCGTTGGATACAGGAGTACCTAAGCAACTGGAGACAACGAGTCAGTGTGAGGGGTGAAGTCTCAGATTGGCGAGACGTTACGAGTGGAGTCCCGCAGGGGTCAGTCCTTGGACCTATACTGTTTCTGATATGTGTAAATGATCTCCCAGAGGGGTATAGAATCGTTTCTCTCAATGTTTGCCGATGATGCAAAAATTATGAGGAGGATTGAAACTGAGGACGATAGTAGGAGGCTACAAGATGACCTAGACAGACTGAGTGAATGGTCCAACAAATGGCTGTTGAAGTTCATCCCGAGTAAATGCAAAGTAATGAAACTAGGCAGTGGAAACAGGAGGCCAGACACAGGATACAGAATAGGAGATGAAGTACTTAATGAAATGGACAGAGAGAAAGATCTAGGAGTTGATATCACATCAAACCAGTCTCCTGAAGCCCACATAAAAAGAATAACGTCTGCGGCATATGCAAGGCTGGCTAACATCAGAACAGCATTCAGGAACCTGTGTAAGGAATCATTCAGTATCTTGTACACCACATATGTAAGACCAATCCTGGAGTATGCGGCCCCAGCATGGAGCCCGTATCTTGTCAAACACAAGACGAAGCTGGAAAAAGACCAAAGGTATGGCACTAGACTAGTCCCAGAACTAAGCGGCATGAGTTACGAGGAAAGGCTGCGGGAAATGCACCTTACGACACTGGAAGACAGAAGAGTAAGGGGAGACATGATCACAACCTACAAAATCCTCAGGGGAATCGACCGGGTAAACAAGGATAAACTGT
>NC_091201.1:9983130-10008130 GCF_040958095.1 Procambarus clarkii
GCCCTTGTGGCCGGTATTCGCCGTCCTCACCAGGTGTCGTCGTCCGTTTGGCGGGGGTTTCAGGAGCTGACCCACAGATGGCGTGGTCGTTACTGCTCCGTGCTCGGACGCTGGATCCGGGTTCGTAACACCTCCCCACCAAAAAGAATTTGGTTTGGGGTTCTATAAAGAGAAACACAAACCAAATTAGTACGGCGACACAATTCCAAATGGACTCACATGCTTTATATGCTGGAACGGCGAGGCTGTCTCGTCCACAGAACTGTCCTACTAGACATTTCCGGCACAACGGGAACTTGCAAATGGCAGGCGATGACCTGCCTGACGTAATCTTCCACGTCTCCACTGCGATGTCAAGCAGGGGCATCATCTCACACCTCTCGAGTAAGGATCGGTGTAGACACGATCTGGGGCGACTCGACACTTCCCTGTGTCGTGGCACCGATGATGGCTGATCACAGACGGCATTTCTGGTACCGGTCCGATGGTCCTTCAGGGAGACAGGAACCTGGAATACAGGGGTCTGATAATTCAGAGTGATCGCGACAGTGGGTAAGTCAATACTTACAGCATACCCTACTAGGTCCACACCTAGTCCCAACAGGGCTGCTTGCACACCGAAGATGGCATTCGCTCTGCCACCGTCAGGTCGACCAACGTTCCGCATAACGCTGCATTGAGGCTCAGCTATCACGCGGGGGGTGTCAACCTGTTGGAAACAGTCACTCATATTACCGTATTGCGTACCTCCTGTATCAACCATCACCTTCCAGGTCCCTTGTTCAACTGCAACACTTGCAGTGTAAATCTCTAATCCCTGGGACCTCTTCACGATGTTCATGGGAGCCATCATTCGTCGGGTCGTCCACCGGTCCTCACTGAGAGCACATACGAGAATCAAAAATACCGCTAAGAAACATTTGGTTACCTGAGGAATAAGCTTCCTGAGCCTGTAATGTCCATAACCGGCTATATCCATTAGCCTGGTTTGGATCGAAGAGGGCTCTAGAACCTTCGCACATACCTCACATACCTCTGACGTCTGGGGAATCTCTGGTCGGTTCAATGAACGCTGTACCTTGCTATACCGCAAGTACACCTCCGCCTTCGCTCCAGACTCGTTGGTATCCGTGGGTGCCTGCACACAAGGCCTCTCTTCTTACTCAGGTACTTCTGCTATCGTAACCGCATGTTCCTCGTCGAGAGAAGAATCAGGAGACTCTGCTAGAATACTGTCGATCTGCGGGTGAGAGGACAAATTAAACCTGTTTGAATCCGGGTCTGCCTTTACCTGGATATTACCATTGCCTGTTACCTCAGACCGTGCTGTTCCGGTCGTCCGCAACCTTGGGAAGATTGATGCTCCAATCTGTCACCAAGTCGTTGGCTAGTACCACGTCAATCCCAGCCACAGGGAGGGTATCGACTACTGCCAACGCACATGTGCCGCTGAAGTAAGGCGAGTCGAGATGTACTGGCACTAAGGGGGCGATATACTGTGTCCTAGGAAACCCAACCAGGACAACCTGTTGTCTCCCGTCCACACTTACTCCCTCGGGTAACGAGCTCTTCACGATCAGGGACTGGGCTGCTCCACTATCTCTGAGCACTACAACTGATCTACCAGTATGATCACTCGTTACATACCCGCTTGAAGTGTGAGGGGCAAACAAACTTGGTCCTTCCTGCGTCGTCGTCGACTGGCTTCCTGCTGGTGGTATCACACAGCTCATCATCATCACCTCCCTACGTGCGCTGCCACCTCTTCTGCCTCGGCACCTAGCAGCTACATGCCCTTTCTGCCCACAGGTCCAGCACACCACATTCCTCCTCGGACTCCGGTGTTTCGGACTGCTAGGACTTGTTCTTCGAGGGCTACTTGGGGGCGTCTTCTTAGCGCTTCGTGGGACGGGAGTCTCTTCTTCGTCCTGAGGTTTATCAAACCGGCGTTGGTAATGCCTTGGGACGTACCTAGCAGAAGGCCTATGCGTCAGGATGTATTCTTCAGCCATGGTGGCTGCCGCACTCAAGGTCTCTACCTGCTGCTCTTCCAAGTACGTCTTTAGGTCTCCAGACAAACAATCCTTGAAGTCCTCTAGCAGTATCAGCTGCTCGAGGTCTTCCTTGGTCTCCACCTTCCGAGAGGCACACCATTCCTGAAAAAGTCGCTCCTTGATGGTGGCGAATTCGGTGAAAGTGTGCTCTGAGGTCTTCTTCAGGTTTCTGAACTTTTGCCTGTAAGCCTCAGGTACCAATTGGTACGCCATGAGCACAACCTTCTTCACCTTGTCGTAATCGCCGGAGTCGTCAAGGGATAACGTAGAGTAGGCGATTTGGGCCTTCCCAGTCAAGACTGACTGTATCATGATGGCCCAATTCTCCCTTGGCCACTCCAAAGAGGCAGCGACTTTCTCGAAGGCTGCAAAGAACTTCGAGACTTCCCTCTCATTGAATTTGGGGACCATTTTGACGTTTCTTACCGGATCGAAACCGCTGGTGTCCGGTGTTGGCCTCCGACCACCGCCTAATCGCAATACTTCTAGTTCATGTTGTCTCTGTCTTTCTTTTTCTTCCCTTTCTCGCTCTTCTCTCTCTCTTTCTCGTTCTTCTCTTTCTCGTTCTTCTCTCTCTCGTCTCTCTTCTCTTTCTCGTTCTTCTCTTCTTTCTTCTCTTTCTCTCTCTTCTCTCTCTCGTTTCTCTTCTCTTTCTAATTCTAAACGCCTCATCGCCAATTCATATCTTTTAATTCTCGTTCTAATTCTAACTTCTTCCACTCTATCTCGCGATTGATCTCTAGGGCACGCATTTTGACCGTTAGGAAGCTGATATTAAGCTCACCTGCATCACTGTCAATGTCGCTGCCCTTATCTTCCTTTTCCGTGGAAGCTATTTCCTCACCTTCCTTTGTACTAGGAGCCTCGCCTTCCTGTTTCTCTTCTGCCTTCAAGTGCCGGTGAACCTTGGACAAGATCTCCACACGGGAATCACTGGCACGGATCTTGATCTCCAGGTAGGCGCTCACTAGTACAAGTTCCGGTTTGCTCAGATACTTTAATCTGGCAAGACAGTCCTCTCTGTTCAGAAAAGCCTGAACATCGTCCAGATCATCGATGGTAGCTTTTTCTGCCATTGTCACAGATGGAACACTTAACTAGCACTTAACACACCGCTTACACGTTAGCACTTAACGCACCGAGCACTGTTCTACGTCAATATGGCACTTTATCGCACCAGACACTGCACTTGCCAATATTGCACGTAATCACTTCGGGCACCGCACTACGCAATATCGCACTTAACACTTTCGCGCTCTCCGCAAAGGTCACTCAGCCAACCGAATGTGCGCGCTGCGTTTTTATCGCTTAAGCGTAAAAACAAAAATGTGTATACTCTTTTTACTCTTCTGACCTTAGTTCTCATGCTACGTATTTCATTTTGGTACCAACGTGTTCGCAATAAAATTCTCTAGAAGAACATTAGTAAAATAAGTCACGAAACATATAGGGATACCAGCACCAAATAAATAACTACGTAGATGACTCGCCGTGAGCGCCCATCAGCAACAAAATGTTTTTACTCTTGGGATTGTAATCACCTCCACACTTGTTCTACAGCGTTAATTTTGGTATCAATGGACTCGCAATGAAATTCCCAACACGGTGATGTGAATATAAGCGTAGAATAATGATGCAGCCCGCCCGCAAGAGTGTGGGAAGTGGTGAAATTGTTACCCGGTATCGGTGACGGGACGACGCACGGCGCTTTGAAAGTTTATACTTATTTCACTCTCATGACATTAATTTTCTATTTACGTCATTCATTTTTATGTCAATGTGTTCGCAATAGAATGTTCTATGTGCCCATAGGTAAAAAATATCAACAAAGCGTAAGTTAGAATAGCGACAAATATAAAACAACGCTGGAACATATCAGTGAGCGTCAAACACACACGAAATATTTTTACTTTTGTTATGTTTGTCAAGATTATACTTGTTGCACACAGTTATTTTTGGTTGTATATTGATCGGAATAAAATTCCCTAAACAGACATATGCATATAATACATGATATGGGGGAAGAATTACTAGTATAAACGGCTAAAGTCACCCACCTGCAACCCGTTTGGGACAAAATACCATTTGATCGAAGTTATCCACACCTTTCATGAACTTATTGTACCATGCAGCCTAGTGGTGAGAAAGTGAGTCTCATAGCGCGCAGTTTGAAACAAACCCAAAGTAAATCGGATAAAAATTGAATTTTATACAAATATTTTAAAAGTTGACATAACTTTATGTCCACTATGCGTTTACGTTAGACGAAACCGAACGCGCCGGCGCGTCCAGATAGCGCGAAAGTGTTAATCACAGCAAACCCTTCGCTCTACAATATTGCACTGAATCACCGCACTACTCAATATTGCACTTAATCGCTTAATCACAGCGAGCACCGCACTGCACAATATCGCACTTAGTCACTCTTGAGCACTGCACAGGACGTATAACGTCACAATTGTCACACAGGGGGAATTATATACAGGGATTACGCCACTTCACCACCCCTGTCAAACATACTTAACAAGGGGACGGATCCCGCTGGGGATGCCAATTATGTTACGGCCCTCTCGGGACGCAACGGGGTTCTTACTCTGATGTTGTTAGAGGAAGATATATATCCGTTCCCAAGCCAGTAGTGGCTATCAAGGGATGTGATCCGTGACGCAAGTAACTTAAAGGGGAAGGGAAATAAAGGCAAAAACTTAATATAATATATTAACCACCACCAATAAATAATATATAAAATAGATTACACGGGGGAGGGGTATTAACACTGTACACGTATGTCTTCTCCTGAAGACCCTGGAACCAAGCTCTCAGTGCTAAGTCGTCGGTGCTTACTTGGCCTCACAACGAATCCTCTGCGAAGTTGAGCCTACCCTGGCCACAGGTCAGCCAACACAGGTCCACTGGGGGCACCGCCGTGGAGGCCGTCAACCACAAATCCAGCCGGTCTGCTGGCAGGTTCCGGACCCACAACGCTGGTCAGCCCACTCCACGAACGATATAAGGGGAACGCCCTAGACAGCAGCCTCGTGTGACACCACAAATCACTCTCCTGTCCTCAATACCCCAGTGGATGATCGTCTCCAACAGTCGGTCCCGGGTAATCCTTTTACTGCCACTCCACTGGCAGGCTAACACACCACAGTGTTCTTCCTGGGGACGACTTCACAGCTGCTGCAGCAAAGCACAAGGTATGGAGACGGCTGCCTCGGGTAGACTGACTCAACTTCCATCACAGCAGTCCCAGGTCGACTCTGTAAGCAGACACGTCATCAATAACTGGGACACACTAAGGCACCTCACTTACAGGCTCAGACACAAACGCCCACCTATCCACTCCATAGATGGCGCTGGTGTCTGAGCACCACCTCACCAGAGGTCAGCAGCGGCTGTGTTGAGCGCTGAACAGGACTGGAAACTGGCCCTCGAGGCCAGTACACGTCGTCCTCAACAGGTGTCGTCGTCCGTTTGGCGGGGGTTTCGGGAGATGACCCACAGATGGCGTGGTCGTTACTGCTCCGTGCTCGGACGCTGGATCCGGGTTCGTAACAGAGAGAGAGAGAGAGAAAGAGAGAGAGAGAGAGAGAGAGAGAGAGAGAGAGAGAGAGAGAGAGAGAGAGAGAGAGAGAGAGAGAGAGAGAGAGAGAGAGAGAGAGAGAGAGAGAGAGAGAGAGAGAGAGAGAGAGAGAGAGAGAGAGAGAAAGAGAGAGAGAGAGAGAGAGAGAGAGTGGGGGGGGCTGAATACTTCAAACGGAGGTGAATATATATGAAAGACCTATAAGGATGAAAATAAGGCGTCTTCAGAGACATAAAAGTCACTCCAAGCTCAGACACCACAAGACAAAGGAAATTCATATTCTGAGAACTATTAAACTTCTGAATTTTTGGAGGAACAATTCCATCAGGGCAGCAAGGTGTAGGATGAATGTAAGAGGAGTGAGACTGGCCGGAAGGTAATATAAAACAAGGCAGCATAATGAACAAATCCACAAGGGTCTGGATGAGGGTTCGAACAATTCTGTGCTTCAATTCTTATGACCATGTTGTTGCGCAGACGACTAAGGTGCGTCTGGGATCATCCTGGACGTAGGTTCGAACTCTCGTCACGGCCATTGTGGATTTGTTCATATGATGTATCGCGCTATTGTGATTTCCGTGTGTACAAGGCAGCTTTTTTTTTTAAACCACAGTGTCCAAATTACGGTGGTTTATAGAAATGAATAGCATGGTAATATTAACGTTTTATAGAACTAATGTACATCGGCCTTGATACATCAGGTGGGTTGTATAAACTCAGGTGTTCCCTAGTTAGGTAAAAAGCGCTTAAATTTTAGACGCCTTAAACATTTTATAAACAGGGTGCAGACGCAGGTGAAAGCAGTTGAATGTAGGAGCAAGGTTGTGATCCTTGCCCACCTAGCTGAGTGTCGCGAGACGAACCCTGTGTTGTGTTGTATGATTGCTTAGTTACACACTATATACACCTGGAACATTGGGGGAAGAGAAATATTGGTTGACTATGGCTGTGACTATGGCTGTGACTATGGCCGTGACTATAGCCGTGACTATGGCCGTGACTATGGCCGTGACTATGGCCGTGACTATGGCCGTGACTATGGTCGTGACTATGGCAGTGACTATGGTCGTGGCTATGGCCGTGACTATGCCATGACTATTGCTGTGACTATGGCCGTGACTATGACCGTGACTATGGCCGTTACTATGGCCATGGCTATGGCCGTGACTATGGCCGTGTCTATGGCTGTGACTATGGCCGTGACTATGGTCGTGACTATGGCCGTAACTATGGATGTGACTATGGCCGTGACTATGACCGTGACTATAGCCGTGACTATGGCCGTGACTATGGCCGTGACTATGGCTGTGACTATGGCGGTGACTATGGCCGTGACTATGACCGTGACTATGGCCGTGACTATGGCCGTGACTATGGCCGTGACTATGGCTGTGACTATGGTGGTGACTATGGCCGTAACTATGGTCGTGACTATGGCTGTGACTATGGTGGTGACTATGGCCGTGACTATTGTTACGTACTCCTAGCAGAATACGTATATAAATTTAAAATAACTTTTTTTGTTCTATTATATCATTGCCTGTATATGTACACACATTGTGTTTTTGGTAAATTATCGTGTGGTGTGGCAGCGTCAGTGGAGACAGGAGCGTGGTTGCTTTGCACACGTCTAGTACCTGTTAGATTCGGGAAAGCTGGACCTGTTCAGTTTGGGAGTTCCAGATGTCACTTTTATTAAGTTTATATAAGTATTTATTTACTGTAATTAAACAGGTGGCATTATACTTATATATTTTGTAAGTAACTATTATCTGTAATTTGCATTCTTGTGTGTTTTGAGAACAAGTGGTTGTTCAATTAGTTTTAAATATTAAAAAGTCCTTAGTTTCCATCCCTCATCCTGGGATGAGGCAGACGGGAGGTGAGAATTTGGGTAGCGACAGAGCGAGAGTTCAGTAGCTTCGGGGAACCAGGAAGAGTAACATGTGGGAGATAAGTCTGTTACTTCTTGTTGTGCCATATTTTATTATACTATATTAAGTGAGATGACAATACTTTGGTTTGTTGTATAAGTTAACTTTACCATCTGTGTTTTTATATTAGACTGTCTTGAATATATATCTATATAATATTTTGTATCTATTCTTCAGTCCTAAAGGAAGATTTTTATTTATGTGCTCATTACTTATCAAGGGGTTATACTGGTGACCCGCTCTTGAGAACAGCAGTTTTCTCGTATCCCTAGACGTAATTAAAGCTTGGCTGCTGTAGGGTCACGAGCCGTAACGAACGATAGGTAACAAAGAGTTATGGGGGCCTGTGCCGGGAAATATTGTTCCCACTTAACCTTAATTATGCTAATCTAACCTTGCCTTCCTAGGTACCAGGGTGTTAAGTGTCTGTGTGTTTTATAAGAACTATTCCATGTGCCAAGCAAGCTTTCCTGTGTGTCAAGTAACAACGTTTCACGATTTTGAGGTAAGTCATCCTATATATTTTGTTTGTGCAGTGAGGCCAAGCAAATTTTCAGTGTGGTGACAATTTTACAGTGAAGTGTAGTGCAGTGCCATTGTTTTTAATTATTGTTGTGAATCAAGTGCCAAGTGTTAGTAACGATGGAGGAGAAAGTTGCAGCGTTGGTGGCTCACCCAGACTTTGAAAGGATTCAGAGCCTTAAAAAGACTGAGTTAATACAAATGGCAAATCAGTTGGATTTGACCGCCAACAATAGAATGGTTAAAGCCCAAATATTGAAAGTCATTGTGACACATTTTGTTGAGAATGGAGAGTTAGAGGAAGAAATTCTAGAGGAGTTAAGAGAGGAGTCGAGTGATCAGATGACGTTAAAGCGTCTTGAGTTAGAAGCTCGCCAATTAGAGCTTGAAGCTCAAAAGGAACAGAAACAATTAGAGCTTGAAGCTCAAAAAGAACAGAGAATATTAGAACTTGAAGCTCAAAAAGAACAGCAAATATTAGAGGCTGAAGCTCAGCAGAGGGAGCTTGAGACTAGACGTTTAGAAATTGAGGCACAGTTGCAAATAGAAGCCACAAAGAAGCAACAAGCCGAGGAACAAACTAGGCAATTAGAGATTCAACAACAAATGGCTGACACTAACTTCAGGCTTGAATCACAGCGTATGGCAGCTGGGCATGGAAATACTAGTAATGTTTCAATAAATAGTGATAATAATCCCATCAGGACGCATAAGTATATAGAGTTACCCAAGTTCAATGAGGAGGATCCTGAGGTTTTCTTTGCCCATTTTTATAAAATTGCCATCAGTATGAACTGGCCAAGGGATCAGTGGGTAGCCATTATGCAGTCTCAATTTAAGGGGCGTAGTCAGGAGGTTTTTACATCCCTACCTGACGCTCATAGTTTTGATTACGAATTTGTAAAGAAAAGCATCTTAAATGCGTATCAGTTAAATCCAGAGGCACACAGGCAGAAGTTTCGAAACCTAAGGAGGATAAGCGATCAGACAATAGCAGATTTTACTCGTCAGAAGACGAATTTTTGCAACAGATGGTTAAAGTCACTTTCAGTCACTGACTTTGATGCTCTAAAGAATCTTCTTATAATGGAAGAAGTATTGTCATGTCTCCCAGACCAGTTGTCTACTTTTATGGCAGAACAAAAGAATGTAACAGACATTTATGAGCTGTCAAAGCTCGCGGATGAGCATGAGTTGTTGACTAAGGCCCAGTTTACGGCCACTTCACCTAAGTCTAGTCGTAGAGTAAATTATAATGCTCCCCGAACTCCTTATCAGAATCCATCCCGTCCTAGTGCTCCAGTTACTCCCATGAGCTCTTCTCTTACAAAACCTAACCCTGCTACTTCATTGTCAGGAATGTCAAATAATAATAAGGTTATTTCTAAACCTACAGTTGGTTCTACCAGTGTGTCCACTGTAAGGTCCTGTTCCCATTGTAAGAGAAAAGGCCATGGAATTCATTCATGTTTTATATTGCACCCTGAGTTAAGACCAACTAGTCTCAATTATTGCAGAGGTGTGCAAAATAAACTTACTAATAAACATGTAACTGTAAACCCCAATTGGGTGAAACAGTATTCACCATATATGTCTTCAGGTGAAGTTTTGTGTATTAATGGGAAGTGGAAGCCAGTGGTTATTCTTCGTGATACAGGTGCTTCCCAAACCATAATTTCATCCAGTATTCTTTCTGATGTTGAAAAGAGAGAGACTGGAAAGTTTGTTGTTCTTCAGAGTGTTGCAGGATGTAAAACTGTACCTCTATTAGACATTAATTTCAGATCCACCATTACACCAAGTTTATGCACTGTGGGTGTTAGTACACAGTTGCCCATCCCAGGTGTGGATGTTATATTGGGTAATGATGTGGCCATAAATCATGTTGTGGGTGAGATTGATCCCCGTTTGTGTAAACAGCCAGTTGCAGACCATGTTTATTCTGCCTGTGCTGAAGTTAGTTCTATGAATGAACCTGTTGTAGAAGATGGTTTTGTCCATTCTACCTGTGCTGATGTCAGTACTAATATAAATCCAGTTGTCAGTTCTGATGTTACTCAAGCATTTGTTCCAGTAACCAGTACCCCTTCAGTGGAGAAGTGGGATGTGGTTGTTCCAGATTCCTGTGTGGCCGATTTAGTTGTTGAGAGTAAGCCTGATACTATGACTCTGCTTTATTCCAATAAATTGGGAAAGGATGTCCATGTACCATTGTCTTGCCCGCTCACTACGAACGTTGTGCCAGGAGTTGAGAGAAACTTAAAAGCCACGACTCTGTATTCCAGCCAAGTGAATGGTTTAGGACAAGATGTCGGGTTGGCAGAAGTATTCCCGCTCACTCCAAGTTTAGAATCAGTTGTCGAGAGTAAGTCTGTTGTAGAGGCCCCGCCTCACCCTAGTCAAGGTGATATAATAGGGGAGGAGGTCAAACTACCTGTTACTTGCCCGCTCGTTTCAGATTCCCTTAATTTATGTGCATTGAGTAGAACTGACCCTAAGATTTCAGAGAGAAGCAAGGAGACAGTCTGTACTGTAGATCCAGTTTTGGAGAGTGTGGGAAAGCAGCCAGAGGATCAGCTTCTGTTGAGTAGATGGAGACCCATTGAGCCTCCCTCTTCAGTTGTCTGTGAGGATGTGACCCAGCTTGGTAGTGATATTATTGATTGTGAGCAGACAGTACTCCAAGCAGCTCCAGAAGTCATGGGAGGAAATTTTGGTAAAATCATTAAGAGTGGTAAAGTAGCATTTGGATCTAAGTTGCGGAGTTGTGATTCTTATTCCATGTGGAGTAAGTATTTCTCATTGGGTACATTGAGTCAGAGTGTGTGTAGGATGTTGAAATCTACTTTTATTCTGCAGGAGCCATTTTCTTGTGAAGTAATGGACTGTGGGACATCTTTGTCAAGCCTTGTGGTGGAGCAGAGAGAGTTTACTCAAGTAGGTTGTGCATCCAGTTCTGAGGAAGTGGTGAGTTATACTAGAGCAGTATCTCTATATTCAGATCCAGGTAATTTTGATGCACGAGTGATAAAAGTGTATGTTCCACTCAAGTGTGGTGTTGACTTTCAGAGTCATATTGGAGTTGATTTTCAGAGTCATATTGTGGGTGAAGGATTAAATCATACTGGGGAGCAGATGTTTGAGGCTCCAGGTGTGTATTTCAAGTTGGGGGATAAGGTTATCCTACCTAGAGTTAATCATTGTGAAGGGTTTCAGATTGTCCTTGGGTGTTTCCCAGGTAATCTGCTGTTCATCTTCGAGATGTTAAGATCCTTAAACCTCTTGGTTGATTGGTTGTCATCAGACGTAAATCACTTGGGAAGTGATGGTGAGGATTGTAAAGTTTTCGGCATGTTTTATTTAGTCTTTTGGCAGACTAGACGGTTGATGAAAGTGTGTGTTGTGTTCAAGTTCACCATCAGGGGGTGTGAACTTGTCTTCGGAGTTCTGATTGAGATATGGTGCCTAGGCATATGCCAGTTTTCTTTCACTGATCGTTATGACAGAGTTATGAGGCAATTGATTTCTGTGTTCCTTATGGATCATCTGAGTCAGTTCGATCAGGTAGTCTTTGCACTTATCTTGGGTTGTATTTCTTGGTTTGAAGGTCAAAGGTTTGCTCAGTCGGTGTCTTGTGTTTCGGAAGGTTCTATGAATGGGAAAGTTTTATACATAATTGTGAGGTTTAATGCTAATTTCTCTAATTTTAGTATCCATTGGGCGAGAGTATGTGTTCCACAGAGGATCAAGAGTGATGAAGGGCAGATGTCTGTGTCAGAGCATACCCAGGAGAAGTCCCAAATCTACTCAACATCCAGTCAGTTTCACTTAAGCAGTTCAGCTCCAGAAAAAGGGAGTAATGGAAAATGGAGTCTGTCTTGGAAAACTTCACCATGTGGAAAAGGGATCACATGGAAATACGGAACTGATCTTAGAGAAATAGTAGAAACAAATGAAAAGCTAAATTGCCATGATAACTGTGTGAATGCAGCTACCTTTACTGACAATTCTATTCATGCTAATAATGATAATGCTGTAGATAGGAGTGTGAAATATGATCTGAAACAAAGTGAAATAAATGAGATAGTACCTTGGAGAGATAAATTTGCATACTCCAGTGAAACACATGTGTAGAACATAGTCATAAGACTGAAATTTCTGAGTTTCCTGTAAGACTATATTTGGAGTGTTTTCATTTTTGTCCAGAAATGTATTCTAATTACTTTTACATGTTTGGTGTAATTAATACGATAAATCTCAAGTGTCATACATTTTACTTTGAAAAAATGCCATTGATCTTCAATCTATTGCATTTTTTTTCTTGGAGGTGGAAGTGTTACGTACTCCTAGCAGAATACTTATATAAATTTAAAATAACTTTTTTTGTTCTATTATATCATTGCCTGTATATGTACACACATTGTGTTTTTGGTAAATTATCGTGTGGTGTGGCAGCGTCAGTGGAGACAGGAGCGCGGTTGCTTTGCACACGTCTAGTACCTGTTAGATTCGGGAAAGCTGGACCTGTTCAGTTTGGGAGTTCCAGATGTCACTTTTATTAAGTTTATATAAGTATTTATTTACTGTAATTAAACAGGTGGCATTATACTTATATATTTTGTAAGTAACTATTATCTGTAATTTGCATTCTTGTGTGTTTTGAGAACAAGTGGTTGTTCAATTAGTTTTAAATATTAAAAAGTCCTTAGTTTCCATCCCTCATTCTGGGATGAGGCAGACGGGAGGTGAGAATTTGGGTAGCGACAGAGCGAGAGTTCAGTAGCTTCGGGGAACCAGGAAGAGTAACATGTGGGAGATAAGTCTGTTACTTCTTGTTGTGCCATATTTTATTATACTATATTAAGTGAGATGACAATACTTTGGTTTGTTGTATAAGTTAACTTTACCATCTGTGTTTTTATATTAGACTGTCTTGAATATATATCTATATAATATTTTGTATCTATTCTTCAGTCCTAAAGGAAGATTTTTATTTATGTGCTCATTACTTATCAAGGGGTTATACTGGTGACCCGCTCTTGAGAACAGCAGTTTTCTCGTATCCCTAGACGTAATTAAAGCTTGGCTGCTGTAGGGTCACGAGCCGTAACGAAAGATAGGTAACAACTATGGTCGTGACTATTGCGGTGACTATGGTCGTGACTATGGCCTTGACTATGGTGGTTACTATGGCCTTGACTATGGCGGTTACTATGGCCGTGACTATGGCCGTGATTATGGTTGTGACTATGGCCGTGACTATGGCCGTGACTATGCCATGACTATGGCTGTGACTATGGCCGTGACTATGGTCGTGACTATGGCCATGACTATGGCCGTGACTATGACCATGACTATGGCCGTGACTATGGTCGTGACTATGCCCATGACTATGGCCGTGACTTTGGTCGTGACTATGGCCGTGACTATGGCCGTGACTATGGCCGTGACTATGGTCGTGACTATGGCCGTGACTATTGTCGTGACTAAGGCCATGACTATGGCTGTTACTATGGCCGTGACTATGGCCGTGACTATGACTGTGACTATGGCCGTGACTATGGCCGTGACTATGGCCGTGACTATGGCTCTGACTATGGCGGTGACTATGGTCGTGACTATGTCGGTGACTATGGTCGTGACTATGGCCTTGACTATGGCGGTGACTATGGCCGTGACTATGGCCGTGACTATGGTCGTGACTATGGCCGTGACCATGGCCGTGACTATGCCATGACTATGGCTGTGACTATGGCCGTGACTATGGTCGTGACTATGGCCGTGACTATGGCGGTGACTATGGCCGTGACTATGACCGTGACTATGGCCGTGACTATGGCCGTGACAATGGCTGTGACTATGGCGGTGACTATGGCCGTGACTATGGTCGTGACTATGGCCTTGAATATGGCGGTGACTATGGCTGTGACTATGGCCGTGTCTATGGTCGTGACTATGGTCGTGACTATGGCCGTGACTATGGCCGTGACTATGCCATGACTATGGCTGTGACTATGGCCGTGACTATGGTCATGACTATGGCCGTGAATATGGCCGTGACTATGACCGTGACTATGGCCGTGACTATGGTCATGACTATGGCCGTGACTATGGTCGTGACTATGGCCGTGACTATGTTCGTGACTATGACCGTGACTATGGCCGTGACTATGGCCGTGACTATGGCCGTGACTATGGCCGTGACTATGGCTGTGACTATGGCGGTGACTATGGCCGTCACTATGACCGTGACTATGGCCGTGACTATGGCTCTGACTATGGCGGTGACTATGGTCGTGACTATGTCGGTGACTATGGTCGTGACTATGGCCTTGACTATGGCGGTGACTATGGCCGTGACTATGGCCGTGACTATGGTCGTGACTATGGCCGTGACCATGGCCGTGACTATGCCATGACTATGGCTGTGACTATGGCCGTGACTATGGTCGTGACTATGGCCGTGACTATGGCGGTGACTATGGCCGTGACTATGACCGTGACTATGGCCGTGACTATGGCCGTGACTATGGCCGTGACAATGGCTGTGACTATGGCGGTGACTATGGCCGTGACTATGGTCGTGACTATGGCCTTGAATATGGCGGTGACTATGGCTGTGACTATGGCCGTGTCTATGGTCGTGACTATGGCCGTGACTATGGCCGTGACTATGCCATGACTATGGCTGTGACTATGGCCGTGACTATGGTCGTGACTATGGCCGTGACTATGGCCGTGACTATGACCGTGACTATGGTCATGACTATGGCCGTGACTATGGTCGTGACTATGGCCGTGACTATGTTCGTGACTATGACCGTGACTATGGCCGTGACTATGGCCGTGACTATGGCCGTGACTATGGCCGTGACTATGGCTGTGACTATGGCGGTGACTATGGCCGTCACTATGACCGTGACTATGGCCGTGACTATGGCCGTGACTATAGCCGTGACTATGGCTGTGACTATGGCGGTGAATATGGCCGTGACTATGGTCGTGACTATGGCGGTGACTATGGTCGTGACTATGGCCTTGACTATGGCGGTGACTATGGCCGTGACTATGGCCATGACTATGGCCGTGACTTTGGTCGTGACTATGACCGTGACTATGGCCGTGACTATGGCCGTCACTATGGTCGTGACTATGGCCATGACTATGGTCGTGACTATGGCCGTGACTATGGCTGTGACTATGGCCGTGACTATGGCCGTGACTATGACCGTGACTATAGCGGTTACTATGGCTGTGACTATGGCGGTGACTATGGCCGTGACTATGACCGTGACTATGGCCGAGACTATGGCCGTGACTATGGCCGTGACTATGGCTCTGACTATGGCGGTGACTATGGCCATGACTATGGTCGTGACTATGGCGGTGACTATGGTCGTGACTATGGCCTTGAATATGGCGGTGACTATGGCCGTGACTATGGCCGTGACTATGGCCGTGACTATGGCCGTGACTATGCCATGACTATGGCTGTGACTATGGCCGTGACTATGGTCGTGACTATGGCCGTGACTATGGCCGTGACTATGGCCGTGACTATGGCCGTGACTATGGCCGTGACTATGGCCGTGACTCTGGCAGTGACTATGGCCGTGACTATGGTCGTGACTATGGCGGTGACTATGGTCGTGACTATGGCCTTGACTATGGCGGTGACTATGGCCGTGACTATGGCCGTGACTATGGTCATAACTATGGTCGTGACTATGGCCGTGACTATGCCATGACTATGGCTGTGACTATGGCCGTGACTATGGTCTTGACTATGGCCGTGACTATGGTCGTGACTATGACCGTGACTATGGCCGTGACTATGGCCGTGACTATGGCTGTGACTATGGCAGTGACTATGGCCGTGACTATGACCGTGACTATGGCCGTGACTATGGCCGTGACTATGGCTGTGACTATGGCGGTGACTATGGCCGTGACTATGGTCGTGACTATGGCGGTGACTATGGCCGTGACTATGGCCGTGACTATGGCCGTGACTATGGTCGTGACTATGGCCGTGACTATGGCCGTGACTATGCCATGACTATGGCTGTGACTATGGCCGTGACTATGGTCGTGACTATGGCCGTGACTATGGCCGTGACTATGGCCGTGACTATGACCGTGACTATGGCCGTGACTATGGTCGTGACTGTGGCCGTGACTATGGTCGTGACTATGGCCGTGACTATGGTCGTGACTATGGCCGTGACTATGGTCGTGACTATGGCCGTGACTATGGTCGTGACTATGGTCGTGACTATGGTCGTGACTATGGCCGTGACTATGGCCATGACTATGGCCGTGACTATGCCATGACTATGACCGTGACTATGGCCGTGACTATGGTCGTGACTATGGCCGTGACTATGGTCGTGACTATGACCGTGACTATGGCCGTGACTATGGCCGTGACTATGGCTGTGACTATGGCGGTGACTATGGCCGTGACTATGACCGTGACTCTTGCTGTGACTATGGCCGTGACAATGGCCGTGACTATGGCTGTGACTATGGCGGTGACTATGGCCGTGACTATGGTCGTGACTATGGCGGTGACTATGGTCGTGACTATGGCCTTGACTATCGCGGTGACTATGGCCGTGACTACGGCCGTGACTATGGCCGTGACTATGCCATGACTATGGCTGTGACTATGGTCGTGACTATGGCCGTGACTATGGCCGTGACTATGGCCGTGACTATGCCATGACTATGGCTGTGACTATGGTCGTGACTATGGCCGTGACTATGGTCGTGACTATGGCCGTGACTATGGTAGTAACTATGACCGTGACTATGGCCGTGACTATGGTAGTAACTATGACCGTGACTATGGCCGTGACTATGACCGTGACTATAGCCGTGATTATGGATGTGACTACCCAGCAAACACAAATCATCTACACAACGTTCGCCTATCTCTTCCCATAGGTGTGGGAATGATTTGCATTGAGAATGGTGCAGGAGAGCCTTTGAGAAACTTTTACTCAAAAAATCCAAACACAAAGGTTTAATTATAAATTGTTTTTCTACAATTATTTTTTTCCAAATGTAAAACAAATAGTTTTTACATGTTTAAATATAAAATTTATGGTGTTTTTTTGTAAAATTCATTAATAAATTGTGAATGATATATATTGGCTGAGTGAAACCTTTAAAATCCATTTAGTTATAATATGAACAGAAAAAAGTAGTTTTGCAAATTTTCTAAAAATCGCTCTTTTTAACACAATTTGACTCCTTATGCATTCCACTAAACACTATATCATGCTTAAATATATAATTTATGTATTATTCCCTAAAATAATTTATATAAATTATATAAGTTGCTGGAAAGTGGTGTTAAAGAATCTGAAAACTTTTTGTTGTGTTATAATTGGAATGTTCTTATTAACTATGTCTCAATTTCACAGTTTATCAAACAAAAATATTAACATTCGTCAACTCTTAAAATCTTATATGTTATCTTGCTGGTGCAAAATGGGTGAATCTTTAGGAACAGCTATAGTATCTATATATCTATATATCACAAATGGTGTTTTCCCTAACTCAAACAATGTAGGGTTTATTATTCTACACATATTTCTAATGACTCTTAGATGTTTACATTCTCTGAAGTATAATTGTGAAGGCTGTGTCCATCACTCTCAACACAGATTCTTAAACTCCTCTCTGCAGGATCAACTATATAATTAGTTTCCATTTTGAATCTCCATGGACATTTGTATCCAAAATGAAACCAATGTGGTTTCCTTCAGCGCCTTCAGCCAGCACATTTGCTCATTCATTTCCACAGATTCCAACATGGTAGGGGATTTACAGAAATTTGTATATTCATATTGTTATATATTAAAAATATTAATGCAGTTCAATATGATAAGACAAATACATGAGTTTATGATAAATTCGTTTTCTGTGATATACCATTGATATGCTCTTTTTTTCTTTAAACGGCAGACTAAACTAAAGTGCTCACATCAACAGATTTGATGTATAAATGGTCAACGCTCAACAGAGTTAGTATAAATGTATTAGTATAAATCTTACTTGTCTCATTGTTAATTCACATTCAATGTCAACTTATGGTTTTGATGTGGCACGTTTGGCCAAGACACCCCACCCCATTATGCACCCCATACCCATCTTGTGGGCGGTTGTGGAAAGGGTTACAGAGGCACATAATGGGCTCAGGGAATGAACCCCACAATTCATTTAGCTAAGCAAGTTACAATCTTGATGAGCTAGTTACAAAATTCAATATAAGTCATCACA
Organism: Procambarus clarkii; assembly: GCF_040958095.1. Lineage (NCBI taxonomy): Eukaryota > Metazoa > Arthropoda > Malacostraca > Decapoda > Cambaridae > Procambarus > Procambarus clarkii. The sequence continues at coordinate 10,001,517 of NC_091201.1, forward strand.
TCAACAATGGGTTCGAGATCGACCTCAAGTACAGGTTCTAAATTAAGCAACTGACATATGTGGAGAGCTAGTATCAAAATTTATATGTTTGTCCTGCACACCGCCCCCCATCCAGTGGGCAGCGGTGGATAGGTTACAATCACTTAGTTGTTATCTACAGTTAGCAAACTGGGGATATTTGGCTAAAATTTCTGGTAGCAGATCATTTTGAATGAAATATTGACACATCGCTGGAACATTGGTTATAGAATTGTCTCTAAATTCATGTATCTTTTCGCACTCCATCACATAGTGACGGAGGGTGTGCGAATAATTTTGTTGACACAGTTTACATTTGGTCAGGTCTACATCAGCAGATAATGAGAATTCCCAGATATACTTGTAACCGAGTCTAAGCCGAGCAGTAGTAACATCTAGAAGTCTGCTGATTTTATTGGATGATCCATAGATGTGTGGCTCCTCTTGTATGATAGTATGATGATAGATGGAATTACTAGTTCCAGTTTCTAGGCAGGCGATGAGTACTCACAATAACCTTAATTAAGCGTCAAAACAAAAATGTGTATACTCTTTTTACTCTCCTGACCTTAGTTCTCGAGCTATGTATTTCATTTTGGTACCAACGTGTTCGCAATAACATTCTCTAGAAGAACATCAGTAAAAACGGTCACCAAAAGTTATATGAATACCAGCACCCAATAAATACCTACGTAGATGACTCGCTGTGAGTGCCCAAGAGCAACAAAATGTTTTTACTCTTGGGATTGTTATCACTTCCACACTTGTCCTACAGCGTTAATTTTGGTATCAATGTACTCGCAATGAAATTCCCAACACGGTGATATGAATATAAACGTAGAATAATGGTCGCTGCCCACCCGCAAGAGTGTGGGAAGTGGCGGAACTGTTACCCAGTATTGGTGACAAGACGACACATGGGCGATACAGCACTTTGAAAGTTTATAATTATTTCACTGTCCTGACATTATTATTGTATGTACGTCATTCATTTTTGTGCCAATGTTTTCGCAATAGAATGTTCTATGAGCCCGTAGGTAAAAAAGAGCAACAAAGCGTAAGATAGAATAGCACCATATATAAAACAACGCTGGTACATATCAGTGAGCGTCAAACACACACAAAATGTGTGTGTTTGATGGTGGTCAAACGATGTTTGATGTGTTTGATCAGGTGATGTCCTGATCCGCCTAATTAAAGTATGAATTATGTTGAGAAAAAATAAGAAAAAAGGGAAAAAACAGGGGTGGGAGAAACATGACAGAAAAAGAGTAAAAATACAATTTGGTCAACAAAACAGCATTGTTTAAAATAAAAGATATGGATTGACATTTTGGTGGTTAGGTAGGTTACATTGAGTTAATTAGGTAGTACTTAGTGTTTATCTGTTATAAATAGGAGCTGCATGCCTGGTATGGGCCAATAGGCCTTCTGCAGTTACCTTTGTTTTTATGTTTTTGCCCTGTAACCTAAATGGTTAGAGAGGCACATATATGGGCTTAGGGACTGAACCCCACACTACATTTAGCTAAGCTGGTTACAATCTTGATGATATAGTTACAAAATTCTGTATAAGTCGTCACATTATCAATGGGTTCGAGATCAACCACAATTTCCTGAATGGATATAACAAAGGGGATATTAATAGGTTATTAAAATTGTCAACACACAATAGAACACGAAACAATGGGTATAAATTGGATAAGTTTAGATTTAGGAAAGACTTGGGTAAATACTGGGTCAGTAACAGGATTGTTGATTTGTGGAATTTTTCTTAACTTATAAATTTATCTTTATTTATCTTAAACTGGTTGGGAGAGGTACAGTTTTTAACATAATTGGGAAGGTCATTCCACATTCGAGGTCCCTTGATTTGTAAAGCATTTCTAGTTTGACTAAGTCGTACTCTTGGAATATCAAATAGGTATTTGTTTCTGGTGTGGTGCTCATGGGATCTGTTACAACCTTCTAGGAAGCTTTTAGGGTCAGGATTGACATTACAGTGCAGCGTTTTATATATATAAAATACACATGAGAGTATGTGCAGGGACTTAATATCTAACATATTCAGAGATTTGAGTAAGGGGTCCATATATACTGCCCGGTTGCCTGAAATGCTATATGCCTACTATATTGGCGTTAGGTATTGTATGCACTAGCTCTATCTATAAATCCAACATTATGTTTGTAAATCAACTATGTATGTACTTTCCTGAATAAAATTGACTTTACTGTACACTTATATGCTCTGTGGATTTGTTATCCCCTATCGTTTGGGAGAAAAAAAATGACTAATACGTTCGGCGAATGACTTTGACTTCAACTTCACTTTGACTTCATTCATGTCATCGTATTTTCCGTAATATATAAAGGTTATGACAATGCAATTATATTATTGTGTGCAAATAAGTTGGAAATTTCATGTACCCTAAAAATAGTAAAATAAAGAATAAGAATAATTAAATAATTGTTGTAGTAAATTGTCACACGTTCATCATACGCAAACGAACACACAGTTTGGAGGTCAGTACAACAAGACCGCCGCCATTTTAAAACATAGCTTCGAATGTAAGTAATGTTTTTCTCGTACTAACACTGTATTATGCAATAGATTAGGTCTTGAATTCACAAATTTAGTTGTTACATCTGACAGAGTATGTTAGACTGTGTAATGCTGGTCCATGTTGACGTATTTGTGGGCTTGGTTGGTTTAAATGTGATGGCACCCCAATATGGGCACACAATAAGGGCACCCCACAACTGCTGCATATTCTAGCTTTGGACTAGCAAAAGTGGTGAACAATTTCTTTAGTATTTCGCCATCCATGTATTTAAAAGCAATTCTGAAGTTGGAATGCATGGCATAGGCTCCTCACACAATGTTCTTTATGTGGTCCTCAGGTGATAGTTTTCTATTTAGAACCACCCCTAGATCTCTTTCTTTATCAGAATTCCTTAAAGATTTCTCACATGGTTTTCCTAATGATAGATTGTGGGCTGTAAGGGACAGGTTTGATGTATGGATTAGTTGATAGAAGTTCCAGTCCACCTGTAGACAGGGATCTCACATCAGCTTGTATATTATACAAGGATAAGATTTGATAAATTCAGTTATTTGACTGAACACTGGCTCTGTTTAAATCAGAGATTTAAACATACATAGTCTAACCTAGCTCCTTTCTTTTTACCTAGCCTAACCTAGCTTTTTTTTTCCCAAGCCGGTCTATGGCCCGTTTTTTTTTTTATGCCTCAGTGGTCCATGCACATGTCCGTTCAAGGGGATTAAATAGCCGGTCTATGGCCCCTGGGTTTTACGAACTTTTTTTTCCCAAGCCGGTCTATGGCCCGTGTTTTTTTTCGATGCCTCAGTGGTCCATGTACAGGTCCGTTCAAGGGGATTAAATAGCCGTTCTATGGCCCCAGGGTTTTCGCAAATTTTCTTTCATAGCCGGTCTATGGCCCCTGGGTTTTACGAACTTTTTTTTCCCAAGCCGGTCTATGGCGTGTATGTTAAATAAACCAAATTTTTCAATTTTGACAATTGAGCACCTGCTACATCCAGATTCTAGGGAGGAAAGGAATATAATATAATATCTAATATATCTATCTGTGTGAAATAGATTAAATCCATTTATTTGATATTCAACTAATAGTTCTGTATTTTCTACATTCATCCATGTTTTGGTAAGTGCAATATGTATTGTTTCATTGCAGATTAGAGATTCAAGATAGTTCTAGATTTCCGAAGTACTGAAACGCGCGCCATACAGGCTTGGTGGATCTAGGTGCAACGTAAAATTATTTACATTTACTTGTTTTGTATTTATATGCATATATGCATTTATATGCATTATTCTATAGAATAATAGATCTCGTAATAATTTTGCAAAAATAGTGGCATTTACTATTTTTAAAAGATTATTAAAAAATTTACCGACATGGTGCATTCGGAAGACAAACCCAATTTTTCACTTTTGACAATTGAGCTCGGGTGCAGGGGGGGGGGTGGGTTGTGTAAAAGCCTGGTTTGTGCCTCGGAGAGGCTATGGACTATGGGTTTTCCTAATGATAGATTGTGGGCTGTAAGGGACAGGTTTGATGTATGGATTAGTTGATAGAAGTTCCAGTCCATCTGTAGACAGGGATCTCACATCAGCTTGTATATTATACAAGGATAAGATTTGATAAATTCAGTTATTTGACTGAACACTGGCTCTGTTTAAATCAGAGATTTAAACATACATAGTGTAACCTAGCTCCTTTCTTTTTTACCTAGCCTAACCTAGCTTTTTTTTCCCAAGCCGGTCTATGGCCCGTGTTTTTTTTCGATGCCTCAGTGGTCCATGCACATGTCCGTTCAAGGGGATTAAATAGCCGGTCTATGGCCCCTGGGTTTTACGAACTTTTTTTTCCCAAGCCGGCCCATGGCCCGTGTTTTTTTTTGATGCCTCAGTGGTCCATGCACAGGTCCATTCAAGGGGATTAAATAGCCGTTCTATGGCCCCAGGGTTTTCTCAAATTTTCTTTCATAGCCGGTCTATGGCCCCTGGGTTTTACGAACTTTTTTTTCCCAAGCCGGTCTATGGCCCCTGGGTTTTACAAACTTTTTTTTCCCAAACCGGTCTATGGCCCGTGTTTTTTTTCGATGCCTCAGTGGTCCATGCACATGTCCGTTCAAGGGGATTAAATAGCCGGTCTATGGCCCCTGGGTTTTACGAACTTTTCTTTCCCAAGCCAGTGTATGGCCCGTGTTTTTTTTCGATGCCTCAGTGGTCCATGCACAGGTCCGTTCAAGGGGATTAAATAGCCGTTCTATGGCCCCAGGGTTTTCTCAAATTTTCTTTCATAGCCGGTCTATGGCCCCTGGGTTTTACGAACTTTTTTTTCCCAAGCCGGTCTATGGCGTGTATGTTAAATAAACCAAATTTTTCACTTTTGACAATTGAGCACCTGCTACATCTAGATTCTAGGGAGGAAAGGAATATAATATAATATCTAATATATCTATCTGTGTGAAATAGATTAAATCCATTTATTTGATATTCAGCTAATAGTTCTGTATTTTCTACATTCATCCATGTTTTGGTAAGTGCAATATGTATTGTTTCATTGCAGATTAGAGATTCAAGATAGTTCTAGATTTCCGAAGTACTGAAACGCGCGCCATACAGGCTTGGTGGATCTAGGTGCAACGTAAAATTATTTACATTTACTTGTTTTGTATTTATATGCATATATGCATTTATATGCATTATTCTATAGAATAATAGATCTCGTAATAATTTTGCAAAAATAGTGGCATTTACTATTTTTAAAAGATTATTAAAAAATTTACCGATATGGTGCATTCGGAAGACAAACCCAATTTTTCACTTTTGACAATTGAGCTCGGGTGCAGGGGGGGGGGGGTGGGTTGTGTAAAAGCCTGGTTTGTGCCTCGGAGAGGCTATGGGCTATGGGTTTTCCTAATGATTGATTGTGGGCTGTAAGGGACAGGTTTGATGTATGGATTAGTTGATAGAAGTTCCAGTCCACCTGTAGACAGGGATCTCACATCAGCTTGTATAGTATACAAGGATAAGATTTGATAAATTCAGTTATTTGACTGAACACTGGCTCTGTTTAAATCAGAGATTTAAACATACATAGTCTAACCTAGCTCCTTTCTTTTTTACCTAGCCTAACCTAGCTTTTTTTTCCCAAGCCGGTCTATGGCCCGTGTTTTTTTTCGATGCCTCAGTGGTCCATGCACATGTCCGTTCAAGGGGATTAAATAGCCGGTCTATGGCCCCTGGGTTTTACGAACTTTTTTTTCCCAAGATGGTCTATGGCCCGTGTTTTTTTTCGATGCCTCAGTGGTCCATGCACAGGTCCGTTCAAGGGGATTAAATAGCCGTTCTATGGCCCCAGGGTTTTCTCAAATTTTCTTTCATAGCCGGTCTATGGCCCCTGGGTTTTACGAACTTTTTTTCCCAAGCCGGTCTATGGCTCCTGGGTTTTACAAACTTTTTTTTCCCAAGCCGGTCTATGGCCCGTATTTTTTTTCGATGCCTCAGTGGTCCATGCACATGTCCATTCAAGGGGATTAAATAGCCGGTCTATGGCCCCTGGGTTTACGAACTTTTTTTTCCCAAGCCGGTCTATGGCGTGTATGTTAAATAAACCAAATTTTTCACTTTTGACAATTGAGCACCTGCTACATCCAGATTCTAGGGAGGAAAGGAATATAATATAATATCTAATATATCTATCTGTGTGAAATAGATTAAATCCATTTATTTGATATTCAGCTAATAGTTCTGTATTTTCTACATTCATCCATGTTTTGGTAAGTGCAATAATATGTATTGTTTCATTGCAGATTAGAGATTCAAGATAGTTCTAGATTTCCGAAGTACTGAAACGCGCGCCATACAGGCTTGGTGGATCTAGGTGCAACGTAAAATTATTTACATTTACTTGTTTTGTATTTATATGCATATATGCATTTATATGCATTATTCTATAGAATAATAGATCTCGTAATAATTTTGCAAAAATAGTGGCATTTACTATTTTTAAAAGATTATTAAAAAATTTACCGATATGGTGCATTC